>NC_142009.1:309400941-309700941 GCF_049901735.1 Notechis scutatus | reverse complement strand
CAAGCTACTCAAAATTTCTGCTACCGGTTCTCCAGAACTGGTCAGAACCTGCTGAATACTACCTCTGGTTGGGTTGTTAAGGTTTCTTAATTGAGCAAACTGAGTGTTCCTTGGTTTACCTAAACAAGGGGAATAGAATATAATTACTACATCTAGAGTTGGTAGGAGTTGAACATTAGAGCTATTTTGGTAAATAACTTACTCTACAGAGTTAGGTGTCAACAACCCAGAGGTCTTTAAATTTCCACCTGACTATGCCCTTTACATTACAAGGAGGGCTAAGAAAATCAAGATGGTGGTCATTACCACATGATCAAACTCTGCTCACCCCCCTCTTTAAAGCTTTTTTGTATGTGCAACATATGTAAAAAAGAAGGTGGGTCTTTGTGAAGGACTAGCTTTCATTTGACATTTTAACCCCTCCCCTTATGGATGCTCCTGAACATAATGGTTCTGAAACAGAAGATGCAACACCATTTGTGGGTAGGGTGTTAGTTACCACCCCACCATTTTCTTTTTCAATATGCTCCTTCTGTTCTTTTGTACTATTCCAAATGGATATTCACAAACAGTTAAATTCCGTGAAAATAAGTAGTGTCCACTGAGTTATACTTGAATGATTTATTGAATGGCTGAAGATTGTCAATAACACAGCTGTCTCAGATGAAAAACTACATACTCATTTGAATGGGCATTGTGTAATCCAGAATTCTCCAGAGAGTAATTCAAATCTATGTGAAATTCCCACCTGAACCTCTGTAATCTTACATTTAGATTTAATTGAAGTAACTTACATGATAGATGGTGGGGAGAGGCAGAGAGGGGGGAAAGCTACATATTTCCTCTCCCTGTCGATTTTTGAAGACACTACAGTTATTTCCAGAACTTCTCTTACATCCACTCTTATATGTTGAACCAACTCATTACAGCTAAACAAAACCAATCACACTGAACAGCATGCATGGTGAAACTGTCACAATAAAGATCACGATGAAAACATTTGTGGCTATCTGCGCATTACAAAAGCAAATGTACTAGCTATGCACAGTGGACACAGTTTGGAGCATTGAGCAGAGAGCACAGATAGGAACCTATATTGCACTGCAGCAATTGATATTTCTCTATACCCCATTCATTGCTAGAAAATTGGGGCCACATATTTCTGGACAAGAAAGAAATAATTTAATCCAATTGGATTACTAGAGTGGTGGAGAGACCTATTTCTTTCTTTGACCAGGCTCCCTTGCCCAGAAATAGGAAAAATTGTTGCCTGAAATAGGAAAATTTTAAATGGGACAAGCTCCTTTGAATGTGTACAGTATGTAATTTTAAACATGAAAGGAAATGAAAACAAGAGGTAAAAATTAGTGCATTTTCTTCCTCTTTTCTTCCTTCTCAAAGGAAGGCTATTCTGGCTCAATGGTTCCTACACACAATGGTTCCCCCACACACCAATAACTGATTGCCTTTTATTAAGAGGGAATTATACATATTTATAGGAACAATTACACATCAACATTTAGAAGCTGGAGCACACATCATTCAGGTGATACAGGTAGCTTTGCAATTACCCGATATGGTACTTGACAAAACATTGGTGTTCAAACATGCCTACTCCTGCCATCTCTCCTTATTTTCTGGGTCAGCTACTCAACCTTTTGTTTAATAAATTATTTGGACATTTCTCTAAGTGGAATGTTTATCAAATCTGCTCATCATGTGAGTCTAGGAAAAACTAACATTTATAGAAGAGAGGATTGTAATAACGTTCAAAATCAGATCAGTGTGCTGAATGTTGGACTAAAACAAACTAGATGAAATCGAATAGATATGAATGTAAAGTCTTATCATTATTTACAAAATTATCAAATAAGCAGTATATGAATGCAGGATAGAAAAAATAGACAATAGAGCACATGAAAGGATAAACAAAAGGATTTTCAAATATTAAAAAAAATATTCAGGTGTTTGAAGATAACTGTTATGTTTCCTTAAGCCACATTTTCACTCTTACCTATTTTGGCTGGATTTTGAAACCCATGACCCACATAGAATCTTCTCTGGATAAAATTATTTGTCAATAGTAGAGAGATGTCATTTATTCCAAAGGTGCTTTTTCCAAGAGGCAACTGGACTTTCTGGTTTTCTTTTGAAGACGTTTCGCTTCTAACCCAAGAAACTTCTTCAGCTCTGACTGGATGATGGGGAATGGAAGGATTTATACTCCTTGCAAATGCTATAGCTCAGAAGGTATAAAAGAACATAATCAGGGAAGATACAGCATAGAGAATAATATTTAGCAGTCCTCCAATTCAAAGGTAAATTTGGTACCTTTTATCTTAGACTCACATGCATGTCTCAAATACAATGATGACATTCTATAAAATGAAAACTATTCCAATAGAATACACACACACACAACACACCAGGGTTTAAAGTAAAGTTTTATTAATGGAATTCAGGGCAGATCAAGCCCTTGCAAAGCACATTTTACACTAAAGGATGCAGTCATTGGTGAAAGTAGTGCTATTTATCATCATGCTAAACTGGGTTGGAAAACTAAATTATAAAGAAATCAAGGGTAAAGCCGAAAATACTATCTGAAACTGAATCATAATTCAGCTGTTATCTTTCCATGGGCTCTTCATGGAACACACAACCAATATTTTTATATATATATTACAGTCTCTGCCTCACCCCAACACCCAACATCTCCCATTCAGTGAAAGAGAATACCATTTTAAAAAAAACCAACACAAAAATGCCTTTGGGCCTCCTGGTTCTAGGGACCTTCCATCTTTGGTTTTGAATAGGGTACATGTGCAATCTGGGACTCTGTTTGTTTAATGCATCTTTTTATAAGTCTTAGGGAAAAGGTACAGTAATTTGTAAAGTTCATAGATAAAATGGATTGATTTTTCTGATTTCCTTCCTTTAATTTAAACGAATGACTAATTAGGCAAGGCCACCAAAGAAGATAATATGTAACAATGTAGTTACAATCTGACAGAGTCTGGAAAGGTTACAATTTCTGTGATATAAACTTAGTGGAGTGGAGCACAATTTATAGATAATGCTCATGATCAGCACTGATAATTTGCTGAAACAGAGTTTGGGGGGGGGATTATACTGCCAAGGGTTCAAGAAGGTTCATTGGGCTGGAATAAATAAGCCTGCAATGAAACTGTTTAATGAAATTTCAGTAGCCCAGGGAGGTGACCTGAATGATGAAAACTAGACATTGAGGATGGAGTTCAGAGACGTTATAGTGATTTATTAACCCCCTCATATTGTTTTTCTGTGCTCTCTTTTGAGCCCTCTTTGCATTATCTTCCACTTAAGTAAAAGTTTGCAAATTCTGTCATGTGTCCTTTCTCTGACTTGTATCCATGGCTCAATTGTTTTGCATAGTTAGAGAAGGTCTTCATTGGCCATTTTTTTCATAGAAAATTCACTACAGAAAGAATCCAATAGCCACACTGTTCAGGAATTATCTTGCAAAGCATAAAGATGTTCATATTTGTTTTCATTCATTTTTCTATAATAAATAATAGTATGAATTACACATATAACCAAAATGAAATAAAATCAGGATATGGGTACATTTATCTCTGCTTTCTATAAGTTTTATGTTTTCTGATGCACAAGATTGCTACGATTTATTTTTGTGTTTGCTTTTGAATGTTTGGATAAAAAGAACTGCATAAAAATGAAAGTTCCCATACACATTTCTTTAACTGGATGGAAAGATGAAGTTCTTCAAGTATATAATCATGTCTCACTAAATACGTATTCCACACTATAACTATACTCTAATCTATATATTAGTTTACAAAATGTGGACTTGGTTGGATCACTATTAAAATGAGAAGCAAAGATATTTTTTTCTCCTTGAGTCATGCAAAGGCCTTAATAAGTATAGTGTGTTTAGGGGTAGTTTCTTTACAGATAAATTAAGAAACACAAAAGAATGGTCAATATGTTTTTAGTGTTTGTTTTTTAGTCTTTAACACTATGAAGTATTCCTGAAATAAGATTATTCTTATTCATTCTTCAACATAGTGACAAAATTAGTAAACTAGCAAAATACTGTGGACATAATATATTTAGATTTCAGCAAGGCATTCGACAAAGTAGACCACAACCTACTTCTTAGGAAGCTAGAAAAAAGTGGAATAGATAGCACCACCACTAGATGGACTCGCAACTGGCTGACAAACCATACTCAACAAGTAGTCCTAAATGGATCTAAGTCTACATGGAGGGTGCCACAAGGTTCCTTAGGCCCAGTACTCTTCAATATCTTCATTAATGACTTAGATGAGGGAATAGAAGGGGAACTTACCAAATTTGCAGATGATACTAAGCTGGCAGGAATAGCTAACACCCAAGAAGATAGGCATAAGATCCAGATGGATCTTGACAGACTGCAACACTGGGCCATATCTAACAAAATGAAATTCAATGTAGAGAAAAGTAAAGTCTACCCTTAGGCAAGAAAAACCAAAAGTACACATATAGACTGGGCAAAACAAGGCTCAATAGCAGTAACTGTGAGAGGGATCTTGGAGCCTTAGCGGACAACCAACTAAATATGAGCCAGCAGTGTGCAGCAGCAGCCAAAAAAGCTAATGCAATCCTAAGTTGTATTAACAGAGGGATACAATCAAGATCAAGGGAGGTAGTAATACCACTCTATAAAGCTTTAGTAAGACCACACCTAGAGTACTTGTTCACCACATTATAAAAAAGATGTTGAGACTCTAGAAAAAGTACAGAGAAGAGCAACAAGGATGATTAGGGGACTGGAGACTAAAACATACAGGAACTGGGCTTAGCTAGTCTAGTAAAGAGAAGGACCAGGGAAGACATGATAGCAGTCTTCCAATATTTGCAAAATATTTACAAAATCTATTTTGTAAAGCACCTGTAGGCCAGACAAGGAATAATGGATGGAAACTGAACAAGGAGAGATTTAACCTGGAAATAAGGAGAAACTTTCTGACAGTGAGAACAATCAACCAATGGAACAGCTTGCCCTCGGAAGTTGTGGGAGCGCCATCACTTGAGACTTTCAAGAAGAGATTGGACTGCCATTTGTCAGAAATGGTGTAGGGTCTCCCGCTTGGGTGGGGGTTGGACTAGATGACCTACAAGGTCCCTTCCAACTCTGATTATTTGTTATCTGTTAAGATTAAACTGCCAGAATTACATCCTCTTCCCTGAAACTAAACTCACTGAACTCAATGAAATGCTGTAACAATTCAGTCCTACAGATGTCTACTAATAAGTCTGAGCTGAGTAATACCTACTTCCAGATAAGTGAATAAGAAATTGCAGACACATGGCTTACCAATTAAGGTTATATATTATGTCTGCACTTTCTACAGATTTAATTTTGACTTTCTGTGGGTAAGGCTGCCTTATCCTGCTTCAGCAAGTGGCGGCTCATTTCAGAGCTAAAATATGAACATATCCTTACACACTGTCCTGAAGTGGATTTTTCATGACCAGACATAAAATTTTTATAAATATACTGAGAGAAGAAGAAGAGGAAGAAGAAGAAGAGATCTATTAGATAAGAATCACAGAAAACTGAAACCAATGTAGCAGTGGGTAAATCTCATTCGAGGTGGTGGTGGGGAGTAAGCTTAATCAGAGCTGATATTGTTTCTGCAGTCTCTGAACACAAACCTGACTCAAGAAACTATAATGCAGAATCAAATTAAAAATGGAATAATCTAACCCTTGCTGCTAAATATGCCGCTATTGTATGGAGCTGATGCCCCTATAGACATAGTGCCTTCTTATTTCTTTGTGCCCCTGTTGTATGCTATCAAAGCAGGAGTTTTTTTTATGAATCCAACTTTCTCAATTATCTCTGAAACAAGAAAATATTATTAACAGTTTGAGAACATTGTGAATCTTACATCATCTTCAAATCACAATTAGTATTCAAACTAGTTACAATTCTGATAGTTAGCATTTCAAAATTAATTGGAAACAATTCCGACAGGGAGGGAGGAAGGGATTACATAGTGTCAGATCGTGCATCTGCCATTCTTCAATGGAAGAAGAAGGGGGTGGGGATTGATACAAGTAATCCTTTTTGATGTAACCTGAATATATTAAACCTTATATTGAATTTGTATAACTGCACATGATATACAACTGGAGGACTGGAGCCAGATGGCTAGAAACTTGTCACCTCTTGGAGAGATAGCAAGAGGAGAAGAGACCATAAAAATTCCAGCTCTGGAAGATACTCCCTGGGAAAATCCTCTAAGATAAGTTCACAGGAAAGGGGAGGGGGGGTTAACATGTTGGTTTTTTGTTTGACTAAATCTACATCTAAATAAGGGGAGGGATTCTAACTCCCTTTATCTATTACTGTATACCTGGAAGCACTTTAGATTCTGCTTTCACTAATGCTGGATTCACCTCCTTTCAATAAAGGTATATTTGAAAAATACCTGGTTTTCAGAAGTTCATTCTTTTCGGTTGAAGGGGAAAAGTCCATTGTTTACACATAGCAGTAGTAGGTAAAAATATATCCATATTATAGCATGCTACATAGAGATATGATTATCAGAAACATTGCAATTCAAAATATTCTATATATTTATTTACAAATAAATTCTTATATGAGCTGTCTGATTCTACCAGTGGACTATAAGGTGCACAATCTTACCAGAGAAGATTATGCAGTGAGTGGAGTGGCAAACAGATTTAATAAATAAAATAATAAAATAAAATAGGTTTGGGCTAGCCTTGTTAAGATTGTAGTTCCCAGTATACTTACTAGGAAATCAATCAATCAGAATAAGACTCATTTTTTTAATAAAGTAAGACTATGCTTTTTGTTTTATCTTTTAAAACATACGAGTTTTTATTTCCACCTCCAATCTTCTCCCACCAGTCTGGTAGTGGCAGAGAAGAAAGATGTATATATTTCATATTTTCAAATTTTAATATGAAAATATTTTAGTTTCCTTTCTTAATTGTAAATCACAGGTATAGCTGTTCAAGGCTCTTACTACTTATCTTGAGTGTGCAAGAAGGGTTGAAAAAAGGGTTGGTTGTTAGAGTTGTAACTGGTCTCTTTGCCCCATGGCTAGTCCTGATGCCTGGGCCTTGTCCTTGTCGGCTTTGAGATAAACAAGACAATTTTTCAAAATGACAGGGGCACTTTATCTTCTGTACAATAAAAACTATTTTTAATTTGTTAAAAAGAGAATTAGTTTCATAGCTGGGTAAAAGTTTGAATATGGGTCTAATGCTGCTAATCTTTTGTCCTAGCTATTAAACTGGATTTCAGAATAACTTTATGTTGGTTTACTTCTGAAAAGGACAGATTCGCAAACAGCTAATAAAGATTATAAATAGGATAAAGAGCAGGGGTGGGATTCAAATTTTTTAACAACCGGTTCTGTGGGTGTGGCTTAGTTGGTGGGCATGGCTTGGTGGTCATGTGACTGGCTGGGCGTGGCCAACTCAACATCATTCACATTGAGGCACGCATCTCCTCGCTTGGCCACTCATGATTGTGGGGATGCTGCAACAGTCATAAGTGTGAAAAACGGTCATAAGTCACTTTTTTCAGTGCCATTGTAACTTTGAATGGACACTCCACACAAGCAAAGTACCAGCAAAGGAGGGAGAAAAAACCTCCAGAGAAGTTCCAGAGACAGGAAGTCTAGTCCTGCCAAGAATGTAATAAGGGTTAACAGAGAGGCAGTTTCTGTAAGCAACACCAGAATGTTTCCTTCCTGCCTTCCTTCCAGGATTAGGCCAGTAATTTCTTCCAACAACTGGTTCTCCAAACTGCTTAGAATGTTAACAACCGGTTCTAGCAAATAGGTGCCAATCTGTAGAATCCCACCACTGATAAAGAGTGCCTTTGGCTTATTTAGCCCTGTAATTCTGCCTGCAAAACAGTTAAATGTCTCTAGAAAGTTCCACATCTGGCACTGTAAGAACAAAAGCCCTGTTGGCTTCTTGTTTACCCTAGGGCTGTGTTTATCAAGCTAGGCAACTTTAAGATATTTTGACATCAACTCCCAAAATTCTCCAGCCAGAATTCCAGGAGGGATAGTGGAGTTTTGATTCATCATCATTTGGAAGCATAATTTAGTTAATATTTCCCAAACAATTGCACAGATCAGATTTGTTTATTCTCAGTAAAAATCAAATGACAATTTCAGGTTATCAACATACAAATACTGAAATAACAATACCAGATTGCATGTAAAAATGTAGGTTCTGAAATAAAATGTGTTGTTTAGAATAGTTAAGAAGTCACAAAAAAGTTTAGTCTAGAGTAAGAAGCCTGAGCTTCTTATCAGCTTAAGAGCCTGGAGGTTATATGGAATGTTGCTGAGATGAATGGAGAACCCACTGGTAACTGGTGTCCTGTACCTCTTCACATCAGTTACCAGTGGATTCTCCATTTTTTAGGGCATAAAATGCTCTTTTTCTGTATGTCAAAACAGCTGCTGCCTCTGTAAAGTGAAGAGAGCTAAGCTGCAAGAGGGATTCCTTTTTGTGTTTGCCAAGCTCATAGTGCCATAGACTCTGATGCTGTAATTTATTTATTTTTATTTGTCAATTGCTTACAAGATAATAGGTATAAGTAAAAACATAGTTATGAATACATGGATACATATAAGAAAAAATATATAAAAGAAACAATAGGACAGGGATGCTAAGCACGTTGGTGCGCTTATGCACGCCCCCTACAGACCTCTTAGGAAAGGGGTGAGGTCAATAGTAGACAGTCTAAGGTTAAAGTTTTTGGGGTTTGGGGAAAAAAACCACAGAGTCAGGTAGAGTATTCCAGACATTGACCACTCTGTTGCTGAAGTCGTATTTCCTGCAATCAAGTTTGGTGCGATTAACCTTGAGTTTGTATCTATTGTTTGCTCTTGTGTTGTTATGGTTGAAGCTGAAGTATTCATTGACAGGTAGGACATTGCAATGTATGATTTTATATACTATACTTAGATCAGACCAAAAGCGGCATAGTTCTAGGTTTTCTAAGTCTAGAATTTCGAGTCTGGTCGCATAAGGTATTCTGCAACGAGTAGAGGCATGGAGGACTCTTCTTGTAAAATAATTCTGGACTTTCTCAACTGTGTTAATATCAGATACGTAATGTGGGTTCCAGAGTGATGAGCTGTATTCAAGTATTGGTCTAGCAAATGTTTTGTATGCTCTAGTTATTAATGTAATATTGTCAGAGAAAAAGCTACGTAAGATTAGGTTAACAACTCTTAACACCTTTTTGGCTATGTAATGGTGAGAAAGTTTATATAACACAAGCATCCAATGTGTTTCCTACATACCAATACAAACAGCTTCTTCCTATGGTGTCTTTGATACTCTCTGAGTTTGGTTGTTTGCTTGCAGACATTTTATTATCCAACTAGGTCACATCAAGTAAGCGTGGGATTTTGTCCCCTATTTATATACAGTAGTTTGCCCTACCAGTTTTGTTGAGGTATGCTTTTCTCCTTGGTACTTCCTTGATTAGGTTATTGTTCTCTGCTTGACTGTTCGTATACTGTTAATCTCCTTTTTACTGTATCTTTTGAGTAGGCAGAAAACTAGCAGACCACAGTCATGAACACCAACTAGCTGGTAGAAGACACAATGAAAACTCCTTAATCTCACAACACATGGGCAAGCTCAACCACAGTTTCAAATGGAAAACTGTGAGCATTCCAGATCAAGCTAAATCCAAAAATGCTCGTGAATTCATGGAAGTTTGAAATTCAGACAAATCACCATCAATAGACACTTAGAAATAAATCATACTTACACACCATTCAACAGACAATAAAAAAGCTACGGAAACAAAAAGATCAGAACACATCTTTTCCAGTGGCCAACACCCAGATAAGCAATGTTTTACTTCCCTGGGTACCACAAACTGAAAAGAATCTCAGATAACTTTTGTGATCTCAAGTGCTATTTGAGATAATATTTTCAATATATAAAGCTGCTTTCCTATGCCATTTATGCTTTAAACCAAAGATCTTCTACACTACAGCATGGATGTCCAACATTTTGGCTTTCCTGAACAGGCATTGAGTGAAGAGGAACTGTCTTGAGATGCATATAAAATAAATAATGTGGTTAATGTATCTAAATCACATAATAATGTCAGAAGTTTATAAATTTGTGGGGTCATATTATTAGCTGTCCAGGACTCCATGCAGCCTGCAGGCTGTGGGTTGGACACACCTGCTCTACAGTATTCTGGATCCATGGTTACATCCTTAGAGAAAAGGGACTCCCATCTAATTTTAGCCTCATCACTTCTAATTTTCCTAAGTGGTATATAAGCTTTTTTCACTTCAAAATACTGGAATGAAGCAGAAACTGAGCAAGGCAAAAAAAAAAAAAAAAAGCATATTTATTCTTTCAATATTGTGATTTGCTTTTATTTAATGAATATAATACATGTCTTATAAAGAGACCAATTCATCTTAAAAATTTTATTTTTCTATTCTTTTTTTGTTACAATCTCATAGTGATCCCCTATTATATCCAGACACACTCAGGCCCCTGAGACCAGTTTGTCATTTTGCTTGTCTGAATAAAACAATGTGAATTCTTCACACAACTACCTGACATAATAATGTTGTCTTCTTTAAAAACAACAAATTCTGTGCGGAAGAAATCTGAGAAGATGCTCAGTAATATTCCCCTTGTTGGGACAAGTCTGTTGGCCTCCCTTAAAGTATAAAGCCATAAAAAATTCCAACATAAAACCCATTTTTCACAAGATGGGAGTCAGCCACAGGTTGGCATGGTGACAACCGTACTATTAAACCAGACCCCTCCCCATTTCTTAGATGGAGATAAGATTTTGTGTATTGCATTCACCATTTATTTCCATGTACTCAATTTGTTCTACCTGCTCCCCCTTTTTCCTGCTGAATTCATTTGCTGATGAGAAATATTCTGTTCCTACAGCAAGGTATTATGGTGCATCAGCACTTCTGTCTTGCAAAGGAGTAATGAATGGTGACATTTTAAAAAGGTAAGGAGGAAAAAGCCACAAATCTGAGTTTCCTTATGTGCCTAAATATTGTTTCTGTGATACTATTGGAAGACCTCTCTTTTGAACTCAGGCTGAGGAATAAAATGATGGGAAATAGAATTTAGGTAAGGCAGTGTTGGTGTAACTGGATTTATTAGCAAAGATGTTTAATGGGGAAAGCTATACTCTTCTCACTGCTATCCATTAGTAAGGGTGATTCAAAGTAAAGCTTGTGCTGACTTTCAATAGCTGTGGTTGACTCTTAGGACATAGAATAAGGGTTGGAAGGAACCTTGGATGTCTTGTGGTCCAATCCCCTGCTCAAGTTGGAAACCCTATACCAGGGGCGGGCAAACTATGGCCCGCGGGCCACATCTGGCCCGTTGGTCTGTCCAATCCGGCCCGCCCCTGAAAAAAATTCACTGGGCGTGGCGTATTGCCCTGCACCGCATGGCCCCCAAAACTGCAAAACAGTGCGGAGCGCTCTCGGGGTAGGAAAGAAAAGAAGAACTTTCCAAAGGCCTCAGCTGGGAGTTCGAAATCACCTTCGAGTGCGACCTCTTCAAGGTGAGTCCCCGCGATCCCCCCCTTTTTCTGGGGCTTCAGGCTTAAACTTTGCAAAGGCAAAGTTTGCAGGCGGAGCATCTTCCCGCCGAGGAGCGGGAAGGGTTCCGCCCAGCGGGCGGGCTGCTTGGCGCGGGCTGCTTGGAGCCACCTAAAGCTAGGCCGCTGCTGGTGGAGCCTTGCCCTGCCTTGGTGCCCCGCTTCCCGGCTCGGCGGTCCTGCTTGGGCGGCACTTTAAAGCCTGCTCCCAGCACCGAGCAACTTCCCAGCAACTTCGGCTTCCTTTTAACTTCAGGGCGCTCGCGCTGGCTAAGCGCATGGCGGAGGCGAACCCGCAGCGCCGTCGGGTCGCCTCCTCCAAGCAGCCCGCCCGCCCGCCGGGCGGAACCCTTCCACTCCTCGGCGGGAAGACGCTCCCGCCTGCAAACTTGCCTGTGCAAAGTTTAAGCCTGGAGTTCCGAGCCGAGCAACTTCCCAGCAACTTCTGCGGCTTCCTTTTTCCTCGCGGGCGCTCACGCCTGGCCCCGAGCCGCGGGCGGAGGAAGCCTGGCGGGCGGGCGGGCTGCTTGGAGGAGGCGACCCGGCGGTGCTCTGGGCTTCCCTCCGCTGCGCGGCTCGGGCCAGGCGTGAGCGCACGCGACTTAAAAGGAAGCTGAAAGTTGCTGGGAAGTTGCTCGGGTTTCGGGCTTCCAGGCTTAAACTTTGCAAAGGCAAAGTTTGCAGGCGGGAGCATCTTCCCGCCAAGGAGCGGGAAGGGTTCCGCCCGGTGGGCGGGCAGGCTGCTTGGAGGAGGCGACCCGGCGGCACTCCGGATTTCCCCTCCACCATGCGGCTCGGGGCCAGGCGCAAGCGCCCAAGAGGAAAAAGCAAGCTGCAAGTTGCTGGGAAGTTGCTCGGGTGCTGGGAGCCGCCGTCATGGTGAGCGGCTCGTCGGGCACGTACGCGAGGAGGAGGGCTTTTAAAGTGCTGCCTGAGCAGGACCGCCGAGCCAGGAAACGGGGCACCAAGGCAGGGCAAGGCTCCACCAGCAGCGGCCTAGCTTTAGGTGGGCTTGGATGCCCCTGAGCGTGGTTTGCTGTTTGTTCTCTCCTGGGACTCGCGTTTGGAAAGCGTGGAAAGTAGTAGCAGGAGCAGCCGCGGTGTTACTTTTTCTTATCTAATATATAAGGGTTGGCCATGTTCTGATTGGCTGGAGGTGTGTTCTGTTCAGGTGGGGGGCCAATCAGCTCTGTGCTTCTTCTTCTTCTACCCGCGAGAACCTCAGAAAACAAATATATATTATATATATATATATTAGATAAGAAAAAGTAACACCGCGGCTGCTCCTGCTACTACTTTCCACGGTTTCCAAACGCAAGTCCCAGGAGAGAACAAACAGCAAACCGCGGTGTTACTTTTTCTTATCTAATATATAAAGGTTGGCCATGTTCTGATTGGCTGGAGGTGTGTTCTGTTCAGGTGGGGGCCAATCAGCTCTGTGTTTCTTCTTCTTCTACCCACGAGAACCTCAGAAAACAAATATATATATTATATATATATATTAGATAAGAAAAAGTAACACCGCGGCTGCTCCTCCTACTACTTTCCACGCTTTCCAAACGCGAGCAACTTCCCAGCAACTTCCCAGCAACTTTCGGCTTCCTTTTAACTCGCGGGTGCTCGCGCCTGGCCCTGAGCCGCATGGCGGAGGGGAAACCCGGAGCGCCAATGGGTCGCCTCCTCCAAGCAGCCCGCCTGCCCGCCGGGCGGAACCCTTCCCGCTCCTCGGCGGGAAGACGCTCCCGCCTGCAAACTTTGCCTGTGCAAAGTTTAAGCCTGGAAGCCCCGGAAACCCGAGCAACTTCCTAGCAACTTTCAGCTTCCTTTTAACTCGTGGGCGCTCGTGCCTGGCCCCGAGCCGCGCAGCGGAGGGGAAGCCCGGAGCGCTGCCGGGTCGCCTCCTCCAAGCAGCCCGCCCACTCGCCAGGCTTCCCCTCCGCCGCGCGGCTCGGGCCAGGCGCGAGCGCCCGAGGAAAAAGGAAGCCGCAAGTTGTGGGAAGTTGCTCAGGTTTCCGGGGCTTCCAGGCTCGGGTGCTGGGAGCAGGCTTTTAAAATGCCGCCCGAGCAGGACCGCCGAGCCAGGAAACGGGCACCAAGGCAGGACAAGGCTCCACCAGCAGCAGCCTAGCTTTAGGTGGCTCCAAGCAGCCCGCTCAAGCAGCCCGCCCGCCCGCCGGGCGGAACCCTTCCCGCTCCTCGGCGGGAAGACGCTCCCGCCTGCAAATTTTGCCTTTGCAAAGTTTAAGCCTGGAAGCCCGGAAAAAGGGGGAATCGGCAGGGACTCACCTTCGGAGAGGTCGCACTCAAAGGTGATTTCGAACTCCCAGCCGAGGCCTTTGCAAAGCTCTTCTTTTCTTTCCTACCCTGAGAGCGCTCCGCACTGTTTTGCAGCTTTGGGGGCCAAGCAGCGCAGGGCAATACGCCACGCCCAGTGAATTTTTTTCAGGGGCGGGCCGGATTGGACAGAGCAACGGGCCGGATGTGCCCCGTGGGCCATAGTTTGCCCACCCCTGCCCTACACCACTTCTCACAAATGGCAGTCCAATCTCTTCTTGAAAGTCTCAAGTGATGGCGCTCCCACAACTTCCGAGGGCAAGCTGTTCCATTGGTTGATTGTTCTCACTGTCAGAAAGTTTCTCCTTATTTCCAGGTTAAATCTCTCCTTGTTCAGTTTCCATCCATTATTCCTTGTCTGGCCTACAGGCGCTTTAGAAAATAGCTTGACCCCTTCCTTTCTGTGGCACCCCCTCAAATATTGGAAGACTGCTATCATGTCTCCCCTGGTCCTTCTTTTCACTAGACTAGCCAAGCCCAGTTCCTGTAACCGTTCTTCATATGCCTTAGTCTCCAGTCCCCTAATCATCCTGGTTGCTCTTCTCTGCACTTTTTCTGGAGCCTCAACATCTTTTTTATAATGAGGTGACCAAAACTGGATGCAGTACTCTAGGTGTGGTCTTACTAAGGTTCTATCCCAGTCACATAACTTCAGGAGGATATTTATTTAATTGCTTGTGTGATTGTTTACTTATAAATGGTATTTATAATTGCCCCCAATTCCAAAGTGCTATGGGTGATATGCAGCATCAAACAAAAAATAAAAAGGCCAACATAAATTTAAAAAATTACCAGTAGAACCAGAAGGCCCCTGAATCAATTTCTGATCCAGGGAATTCTCAAAAGATTCAAAAGTTACCTCATGCATTTCTACAAAAACTAAGCTGAGATACTTCTTTTTTTTTTTTTTTAGAAAAAAATTAACTGGAGGTGAATAGTGAAACTTTGTTCCCTATTATACATTCTCAGTCTGTCTTGGTAGTAAAGTATCTATTATAACTGAAAAACAATAGGCCACTGTATCAATTATGGCATCCAAGGCAGCATGGAGATGTGCAAATTGGTCGTCATAAGTGATAAAGAAATTGACATTTTCTTGTCATGGACCAAAAGGTAATTAGCTTCTATCACCTCCCCCCAAAGCTAAATTAGAGGAACCATTATACAAAACCTACTAGAGAAGAGTGATTGCTTCACCTTCATCACTTTATAATATGTTTCATTAGCAATAATTAAAATGTATTTCTGTTTGCTTTGTTTTGTTGTCTGTGGAGATTCTCAGTCATCCAGGTCATGGTTGCCCCAAAGGTGCCTTTTTTCAGGAGGCAACTGGACTTTCTTGTTTTTTCTTTGAAGGCATTTCGCTTCTCATCCAAGAAGCTTCTTCAACTCTGACAGGATAGTGGGGAATGGAAGGATTTATATTCCTTGCAGACAGCTGGTCATTTACATCCTTTTAGAGGGTCATTTTATCTCTGTCCTCATGGTAGCCTGAGTAGTTGCTTTGTTTTGTTGTGTTTCAAGAAGATTCTTTTTTGTCTGGAGTTTTACCAATAAAAGACTGAAGGCTGCATAGAATATTTGGAAGGACACAGCATCTCTTGAAGGCTAGATGCAGTTGTTTGAGTCCTGTTTCTGCAATTGTGCATGCATATAAGATATTTCCACAAACTCTACTGGCAAAGTGATACTCCAAGCAGTACAAATGCTTTGTATAACTAAAAAGCATTTGTACCATACGTTTCAAAAAGCAGGAGGAATAAAATGCAGTCAATGTGATTATATAATTGTTTCATGGCGCTTTTGAAATGGCATTTTATTGATGTGTGAGAGAGCCTGTGTGCATTGATAGAACACTTAAATTTAAAAAAACCCACATGCTGCAGTAATGTATGTAATGACTTCCAGATTGCTTTACTGCAATGTTTTATCAATACTTATAAGCACATCAGTAATGCAGAGGTGACGAAGGGAACAAATGAATTGAGCGACAATTACCTGACTAAGACTTCATTGAGAGATGGAGCTAGGTCCATAATTTTGAAAAACATTGTTATAAAAATCTGATTTAAATCAAGCTAAACTGTAAATGTCATTATGAGCAGGAGTCAGAAGCAAAGAATCCACAATTACAAGCAGGTTACAAATACAAGCCAAGAATCTAACAGACTAATAGAAAGACTACATAGTCTTTCTAAGGAACAACATTCAACCTCGCTAACTATTTTCCTGAATCTAGGGTTCTGGAAACTCACTATTCAAGCTGGTGACATTCACAGAAAGGTCAACAAAAACCAAGTAGCAGTCATGACTACAGATTTGATTCCCTGGCCCTTTAAACATGTATGAGGACAGGGACTTCTATCACAAAGTCCCAACCACCATCTTGAATTTTCTGAAACATGCTTGCATACTCCTCATGGATACCTGTGATACAGAGACAGTGATACAGATCTCTAAATGTTTGCTATTTCTCCAGCAGTTCCTTGAAATTATCTGTCTCTTGAAAAATAAAAAGCCACAGTTATTTGGTAAAATATAATAAATTTAAAGGGAATTTGGAGATTAAATCTGGAAAGAAGTTCTACAAATGATATCTCCCCAAGGATTTCTGCACACCAGAAATGACGGTTGCAAATAATTCTAGATATCCAGAAACAATTTCTTAAACAAAATTTTGATCAAAGATGTCCATAAATAGATGGATGCACAAGTCTAAGGTATTAAAATACCATTCAAGATTTAGAATAAGCCTCATTTTCAGTCATCTCTCACCTTCTGTTTCTAATTAACAATGTCGCAGAGCAAATTCCCACAGTAAACACAGTAAACATAGATAAACATAGACTTTTTACTGATGATTTTTCTAGACAACTATGTCCTCTGGATATTTGTCAGCAAAATGTATCACAATGAATCACTAAAGTTTAAAGTTTTATCTGAGTCCTCTCCCAGAGGTTTAATGGAATGGGAGATTAAATACGTGGAACTTTTCTCACCAATTTGTCCTCCAACATACATACATACATACATACATACATACTGTACATATACATACACATGTATTTGTTCATTCATTCATTCATTCATTCATTGAATTATATGTCTGTGCATCTTATAAATACACACAAACACATATATACATACACAAGTACAAAAAAAAATGAAAAAAAAAACTAGCAATGGTTACTCAAGGTAAACCAAATCAATTAACAGGTCTCTCAATGGGCCTCCCAACCATCAGGCCCTTAAGCACATCAATGTCTTCAACACTTTGAAAGGACACCAGAGTGATCTGGTCTTGTGGGGTATGGTATTCTAGAGGGCAGGGAAGTGTGAAAGGCACACTTCAAAGTAGCATCATTCTGTAATTGAAGTGGGAGAGGTAGATACAACTGGAGGTGTGGTCCCACGAATAACTCAGCACCATGACATGGAGGAGTTTATAGGTGTCAACCAGCACTTATAATTCCTCCTAGAAGCACATTGAGATCCAGTGCAGTTCATAAAGCAAAGATGTAACATAGTACTGTTAGGTATAACATTGATACCAAATATGGTTTGGGTGAATAAATATATAAAACTTAGATATCATGGTTTAAGTGCTTATCACTTTAAGCACAATGCAGCAGGCAATTAGCCGATTAAGGGTGCGGTTAGAAGTTACTATATAAGGAAGCATTAGAAGCTGGAAAGCTTACTGTGTGTTACTGCTGCTTGCTGTGAGCTGGCTGTCTGACTGTAACTGGCTGTAACTGTGTGCTACTGTAACTGTGTGCTGCTGCGACTAAGGTTCCATCCCAGTCACATAACTTCAGGAGGATATTTATTTAATTGCTTGTGTTATTGTTTACTTATAAATGGTATTTATAATTGCCCCCAATTCCAAAGTGCTATGGGTGATATGCAGCATCAAACAAAAAATAAAAAGGCCAACATAAATTTAAAAAATTACCAGTAGAACCAGAAGGCCCCTGAATCAATTTCTGATCCAGGGAATTCTCAAAAGATTCAAAAAGTTACCTCATGCATTTCTACAAAAACTAAGCTGAGATACTTCTTTTTTTTTTTTTTAGAAAAAAATTAACTGGAGGTGAATAGTGAAACTTTGTTCCTATTATACATTCTCAGTCTGTCTTGGTAGTAAAGTATCTATTATAACAGAAAAACAATAGGGCACTGTATCAATTATGGCATCTAAGGCAGCATGGAGATGTGCAAATTGGTCGTCATAAGTGATAAAGAAATTGACATTTTCTTGTCATGGACCAAAAGGTAATTAGCTTCTATCACCTCCCTCCAAAGCTAAATTAGAGGAACCATTATACAAAACCTACTAGAGAAGAGTGATTGCTTCACCTTCATCACTTTATAATATGTTTCATTAGCAATAATTAAAATGTATTTCTGTTTGCTTTGTTTTGTTGTCTGTGGAGATTCTCAGTCATCCAGGTCATGGTTGCCCCAAAGGTGCCTTTTTTCAGGAGGCAACTGGACTTTCTTGTTTTTCTTTGAAGGCATTTCGCTTCTCATCCAAGAAGCCTCTTCAACTCTGACAGGATAGTGGGGAATGGAAGGATTTATATTCCTTGCAGACAGCTGGTCATTTACATCCTTTGAGAGGGTCATTTTATCTCTGTCCTCATGGTAGCCTGAGTAGTTGCTTTGTTTTGTTGTGTTTCAAGAAGATTCTTTTTTGTCTGGAGTTTTACCAATAAAAGACTGAAGGCTGCATAGAATATTTGGAAGGACACAGCATCTCTTGAAGGCTAGATGCAGTTGTTTGAGTCCTGTTTCTGCAATTGTGCATGCATATAAGATATTTCCACAAACTCTACTGGCAAAGTGATACTCCAAGCAGTAAAAATGCTTTGTATAACTAAAAGCATTTGTACCATACGTTTCAAAAGCAGGAGGAATAAAATGCAGTCAATGTGATTATATAATTGTTTCATGGCGCTTTTGAAATGGCATTTTATTGATGTGTGAGAGAGCCTGTGTGCATTGATAGAACACTTAAATTTAAAAAAAACCCACATGCTGCAGTAATGTATGTAATGACTTCCAGATTGCTTTACTGCAATGTTTTATCAATACTTATAAGCACATCAGTAATGCAGAGGTGACGAAGGGAACAAATGAATTGAGCGACAATTACCTGACTAAGACTTCATTGAGAGATGGAGCTAGGTCCATAATTTTGAAAAACATTGTTATAAAAATCTGATTTAAATCAAGCTAAACTGTAAATGTCATTATGAGCAGGAGTCAGAAGCAAAGAATCCACAATTACAAGCAGGTTACAAATACAAGCCAAGAATCTAACAGACTAATAGAAAGACTACATAGTCTTTCTAAGGAACAACGTTCAACCTCGCTAACTATTTTCCTGAATCTAGGGTTCTGGAAACTCACTATTCAAGCTGGTGACATTCACAGAAAGGTCAACAAAAACCAAGTAGCAGTCATGACTACAGATTTGATTCCCTGGCCCTTTAAACATGTGTGAGGACAGGGACTTCTATCACAAAGTCCCAACCACCATCTTGAATTTTCTGAAACATGCTTGCATACTCCTCATGGATACCTGTGATACAGAGACAGTGATACAGATCTCTAAATGTTTGCTATTTCTCCAGCAGTTCCTTGAAATTATCTGTCTCTTGAAAAATAAAAAGCCACAGTTATTTGGTAAAATATAATAAATTTAAAGGGAATTTGGAGATTAAATCTGGAAAGAAGTTCTACAAATGATATCTTCCCAAGGATTTCTGCACACCAGAAATGACGGTTGCAAATAATTCTAGATATCCAGAAACAATTTCTTAAACAAAATTTTGATCAAAGATGTCCATAAATAGATGGATGCACAAGTCTAAGGTATTAAAATACCATTCAACATTTAGAATAAGCCTCATTTTCAGTCACCTCTCACCTTCTGTTTCTAATTAACAATGTCGCAGAGCAAATTCCCAGTTAACAAGAACACAGTAAACATAGATAAACATAGACTTTTTATTGATGATTTTTCTAGACAACTATGTCCTCTGGATATTTGTCAGCAAAATGTATCACAATGAATCACTAAAGTTTAAAGTTTTATCTGAGTCCTCTCCCAGAGGTTTAATGGAATGGGAGATTAAATACGTGGAACTTTTCTCATCAATTTGTCCTCCAACATACATACATACATACATACATACTGTACATATACATAACATGTATTTGTTCATTCATTCATTCATTGAATTATATGTCTGTGCATCTTATAAATACACACAACACATATATACATACACAAGTACAAAAAAAAAATGAAAAAAACCAGCAATGGTTACTGAAGGTAAACCAAATCAATTAACAGGTCTCTCAATGGGCCTCCCAACCATCAGGCCCTTAAGCACATTAATGTCTTCAACACTTTGAAAGGACACCAGAGTGATGGCCAATCTGATCTTGTGGGGTATGGTATTCTAGAGGGCAGGGAAGTGTGAAAGGCACACTTCAAAGTAGCATCATTCTGTAATTGAAGTGGGAGAGGTAGATACAATTGGAGGTGTGGTCCCACGAATAACTCAGCACCATGACATGGAGAAGTTTATAGGTGTCAACCAGCACTTATAATTCCTCCTAGAAGCATATTGAGATCCAGTGCAGTTCATAAAGCAAAGATGTGGTACAAAGTATTTTTATTTATTTATTTGATTTGCCAATTGTTTACAAGATAATAAGTATAAGTGTATACATAGTTGTGAATACATGAAATGGGTACATATAAGAAAAATAAAAGAAGAATAAGAGAAACAATAGGACAGGGACGGTAGGCATGATGGTGCGCTTATGCACGCCCCCTACAGACCTCTTAGGAAAGGGGTGAGGTCAATAGTAGACAGTCTAAGGTTAAAGTTTTTGGGGATTGGGGAAGAAACTACAGAGTCGGGTAGAGTATTCCAGACATTGACCACTCTATTGCTGAAGTCGTATTTCCTGCAATCAAGTTTGGTGCGGTTAACTTTGAGTTTGTATCTATTGTGTGCTCTTGTGTTGTTATGGTTGAAGCTGAAGTATTCATTGACAGGTAGGACATTGCAATGTATGATTTTATATACCATGCTTAAATCAGACCGAAGACGGCATAATTCAAGGTTTTCTAGTTCTAGAATTTCAAGTCTGGTGGCATAAGGTATTCTACAACGAGTAGAAGAGTGGAGAACTCTTCTTGTGAAATATTTCTGGACTTTCTCAATTGTGCTAATATCAGATACGTAATGTGGGTTCCAGACTGATGAACTGTATTCGAGTATTGGTCTAGCAAATGTTTTGTATGCTCTAGTTAGTAGTGTGATATTACCAGAGAAGAAGCTACGTAGGATTAGGTTAACAACTCTTAATGCCTTTTTGGCTATGTAGTTGCAGTGGGCTCTAGCACTTAGATCATTAGAGGTGAGTATTCCAAGGTCCTTTACAGAGCTTGGGTCATCAACAAGATCTTGACTATTCAGCTTGTATTTTATTTTCTGATTTTTTTGCCAATATGTAAGACAGAGCATTTATTTGTTGAGATTTGAAGTTGCCATTTGTTTGATCATTCTGATACATAGTCAAGATCTTTTTGTAGGGTAGCAGTATTGTCTGTGGTATTGAACAGCTTTACATCATCAGCGAAAAGAACGCAATTGCTCTTAATATGATCACAGAGGTCATTTATGTAGAGTATGAAGAGAGTTGGTCCTAGAACACTGCCTTGGGGGACACCACTATTGACAGGTACAGAATTTGATAGGACGCTCCCAATTTTGACCATTTGTTGTCTGTTTGCCAGGAATGCTTCTATCCAGTTATGCAGTTGTCCAGAGATACCATAGGATTTTATTTTTAGGAGTAGTTTGTCGTGTACCACTGAATCAAAGGCTTTACAGAAGTCTATGTAGATTGCGTCTATTGCTTTGCCCTGGTCGAGTTGTGTCGTCCATATGTTTTTGCAGTGTAAGAGTTGCAGATTACAGGATAGTTTTTTCTGAAAGCAAATTGTTTATTGGAGAGTAGGTTGTTTGTCTCTAAGTGGAGGATGATGGATTGGTTAATAATTGATTCCATGACTTTACAGGTGACGCAGCATAAGGAGATTGGTCTGTAATTTTCAACTAGGCTTGGGTCTCCCTTTTTGAAGATGGGGATGACTGTGGCTTGTGACCATAGGTTAGGCAAGGAGCTGGTCCTGAAAGATTTTTCAAAGATTATGCTTAGAGGTTTGGCTATGGCAGTGGATAGCTTTTTTAAGAAGTAGGCACATATTCCATCCGTATCAGTTGTACTTTTTCCTAGATTGGGGTCCCTTCATACAAACACTCATGTCTTGATCAATTCATAATGTGAAAGCTGCAATGCACTCTACATGGAGCTGCCCTTGACAGTTACCTGGAAACTTCAGTTAGTCTACCAGCTGTAGCACCAGAAGTGACGTATATGTTGTGGCCTGCCAGCAGAGCTGGCGGCAGACTTGAACAATGAGGAGGTTGGGGAGGAACATGGGCCAGTCCTGGAGTCTGGGGAAGGCTCTGATGAGTGCTCCGTGTCAGAGGCAGAGATGGGGCCAGGGCTGTCCAACAGTTATCAGCTGCCTTCAGAATTGGAGATTAGTGGGGCAGAAGAACAGCTGGAGCCTGTTGCCAATGTATGCATGCGCAGAGCTGCCAGGAGAAGGGAACAGTTAAGGAACAAGGGTCGACTCGGGAGTAAAGGCACAGGTGGTTGGTGAATGGCCCCTCCCATAGGGAATAAAGAGGAGCAAAAGGGGAGTGGGAGGAGACAATTAGTTCATTTAATTAGTGTGAGGATTTGTTTGTGACTCTCAGAGAATCTTTGCCAAGTATTTTCTTGTACAGCATTGCACTTGGAAGCTATCGGCCTGGTAGCTCTCCAAGCCTGATAAGGTTTGTAGTTGTAATTCACCCTTAAAAGACTGTTTGCCGGGATTTTGCTGGATGGGACATGATTCATGATTTTGTGAAGCCTAGTCAGAACAGGATATGCTTTGGTATCCTCTTGTAACACTTCTTGCTTCATAACTGCACTGGTTGCTAGTTTGCTTCTGAGTGCAGTTCAAAATGCTGGTCATTACTTATAAAGTTCCAGGTTACAGCAATTAAAAATACCCTGAATTTGGACCTGAGAAGTGTGGTTTTCTTTTAGCAGTTCCTGGCCTCTGGAATGAAGTTCCCTTGAAATTTTAATAGCTCCCTCCTTACAAGTACTTTGAAGGGTCTTACCCAGCTAGGTCTTCTCACAGGCCTTTGGATAGGATTGATGCCTCTTTCTTTCTTTCTTTCTTTCTTTCTTTCTTTCTTTCTTTCTTTCTTTCTTTCTTTCTTTCTTTCTTTCTTTCTTTCTTTCTTTCTTTCTTTCTTTCTTTCCTTTGTCTTAACAGAGATGATAGCCCAATATTGGTCCTCTTGGATCTGAAGATACAGAAGTCAATTTGCCTGTCAACTTACATCCAAAATTTTGTTATTTTCCAGGATTCGTTGGCAGATGAATCAAAAAGTATAGGTAGTCCTCACTTACTGACCACAATTGGGACCAGCACTTGAGCAACTTTGTTGTAAAGTGAAATGAGACCAAGGCCACTTTTATAAGTTCCAGCTGCTGTCATTAAGGGAATCACTGCAGTCATTAAGCATAACATCATCTGACCAGAACTTGCAACTTTCTGCCAACTTCCCCATTGACTTTCATAGAATCATAGGGCTGGAAGGGATCTTGGAGGTCTTTTAGTCCAACTCCTTCCCCAAGGCAGGCATTATACTAGCCCAGACAAACAGTTGTCCAATCTTTTCTTGAAAACCTCCAGTAATGAAGCACCCACAACTCTGGGAGGCAAGATGTTCCACTGATTAAATCAGAGTGTGGCTTTTTTAGTGGCCTAGAACTTAAGCCCTTATCAGAAACACTTTAAAAAACTAAATACACTTAACTTATCAAATTACGTATTTATTTGTTAAATAAATTTTATTTTATAAATATATTTTAAAATATAATATCTATTATATACCTGTGTGTTATTTATTTGTTTTATCAAATTTAAATTATTAAATTATGAATTTATTTAATATGAAATAAATGACAGAGGGGAGATATAATAGCAATCTACAAATAGCTGAAGGGTTATAACTTACAGGATAGAGTCCTTCTCTACAGAGAAGGCAGGACCAGAAATGGAGGATGAAAATTTTAAGGAAATAGGTTCAAGCTAAATGTCAGGTTAAACTTTATAAGTTGCCAGCCAGGGGAACAGATTGCCTCATACACTTCTCTTTTGATGGAAATCCATGCAGTTTTCTTAGCAACATTTTCAGCAAGTAGATTGTCATTACCTTCTTCCTAGGATTGAGTGACTGATCCAAAACACTACCCAGCTGGTTTTATGGGACTAGAAGTCACACTCTTCCAGTTTATAACCTGTTGCATGGTACTACAGGGCTGTCAACCCTCCCACTGGCAGGCCAGATGCATCCCGCACTGGCCACGCCCATACCTGGTTTAGCGAAGGAGAAAAAAGTTCCAATACGTCACATGACATGCCGTGACAATGTGAGTTTGACACCAATGAACTACCACATCAAACTGGCTCTAGTATATAATATAGTATAGTGCAGTGTGGTGTGGTTTAATGAATATCATAGCATAACATAACCTAGCATAATATAATTAACACTCTACATTTACTATTTTCCATGTAATTCAACTTTCATGGTTGTGTGAATTTTGTGGTCTAAATATTATGTATGGCAGGTCACCTCATGGAATTTTGAGAAGAGAAAGTGACTGCTAAAATGATCACACAAGGAAAAACAGTATACCTATGTCTTAGTGTCTTTATGGTCAGAAAAAAAAGCATCAATGTATAGGGAAAGATTCATTTAAATTTAGGGAACTAATACATCATTGTGTGTTGTTTTACATTTAAGAAATACAGAGATCATTTTGATGCTACCTTTTCGGTGTCACACAAATTATTGCTGAATTGGAAATGGAACAAAATTGAAGAGGGCAACATACGTAATTCCCCCTAGGATAATACCTTTGCTTAAAGACTTCCTGGGAGCATTTTTATTGCCATCTTTAAAATTCCCCACTAACATTAATCCTGACAACAGCCCTGCTGACTGATATAGACAGGATGGCAATTATCTAAGCAAAAACATTGCTTGGAGATTTCTAAAATGGTGTGAGAGAGAAGCAAGGTGTGAGAAAAGTAGCGGGTCAAAATAAATCAGCCCTGTTACATGAGTCTTCCCTCATCCACAGTTCAGGAAGGTAGATTTAGGGCATGAATTGATCTTTGATGAATGTTCTCATACCTTATGCTGTCTCATGGTTCAGAACACAGTGGGTTGGAAGGAATCTGATTTTCAGTTCAATATTTTGTTACCGTAGTTCTTAAAAAGCAATGGGCATGGAGAACCCATCAAGCTGAGATCAAAGCTCAGATAAGCTATAGTTTGTCCTTATGAGAAATGGGAAGAGTCCTTCACTTCAAAAGAAAATCCTTCCTTTCTGCAACCTACCTGAGTGAGTTGGCAGCCATATAAATTTTCTTAATAAATTATAAAATCCCTATTGGATCAAGTTGGATTTCTAACATGCTTGGCATTATGTGGCCTTCATGATACTTCTGCAAAGCTCATAAAACATGGGAGATGCTATGTGAATTTCAAAGAACAATTTATCAAGAAGTAAAAGATTAAACAGAGGGATGCAGCCCCTCCCCACAAAAGGGGCTGTCCTGTTGTTGTTGTTGTTGTTGTTGTTGTTCTGGTTTATCACACTGCTTACTCCCTTAAATGGATCCTAAAAGTTTAACCCTGAGAATGCGGCCCTCAACAGCAAAAAAGGAATATTTGTACATCTGGTTAACAGCTGCAGATAGGTATCTACCTCTAAGCATCTGCCTAATTTCCATTCAACCTATCCAACAACATTTCTAGATGAGGCTTTATTATGCAGTAATCTGCTTCATGCAAAAAAATATTATGGGTATGTCAATTACACTATCTTCCATTTATACCCCCAAATTTCCCCCATCTTTTTGTCTCACTCCTTCCCAATACATTTGGTTTGGTAACACTAGGAACTGTCTCTCTGGAGTAAGGTCCCATATCTTCCATGAATCTGTATTTTCTATACTGTGTTTTACTGCAGGTTTGAAAAGAAACTACACACCAACAACAGCCAAGCCTCCTACAACTGGCCCCAATCCATTGGGTTCACAACCTCTGGCGATCACAGAAAAAAAAGTGTAAGATCTATTACACAGACAAAAGCCAGGAAAAGCACCAGGGCCAGACAAGATAACTCCTTCTTGCTTAAAAGTCTGTGCTGACCAATTGGCCACCATCTTCACCCGAATCTTCAATAGATCACTAGAGATGTGCTATGTTCCTTTCTGCTTCAAACACTCTACGATCATCCCAGTGCCAAAGAAGCCCTCCATCAAGGAACTGAATGACTACAGACCAGTTGCTCTAACATCTGTAGTTATGAAAATCTTTGAAAGGATTGTGCTGTCCCACCTGAAAACCATCACAGATCCGCTGTTAGATCCCATGCAGTTTGCATACCGAGCAAATAGATCGACAGATGATGCTGTTAACATGGCATTACATCCTACAACACCTTGAATCTCCAAATACCTACGCAAGGGTCCTCTTTGTAGACTTCAGTTCAGCATTCAATACCATCATTCCAGACACTCTTCTAAGTAAATTAAACCAATTAGCGGTACTTGAACACACTTGTAAGTGGATCATAAGCTTCCTAACAGACAGGAAACAGCAGATGAAGCTAGGCAGAATCACATCCAATACCTGTACAATCAGCACAGGGCCCCCCCAATGCTGTGTGCTATCTCCACTTCTCTTCTCCCTATATACCAATGACTGTATCTCAAACGATCCATCTGTTAAAATACTGAAGTTTGCTGATGACACAACAGTGATTGGTCTCATTCGAGACAATGACGAATCTGCATACAGACAGGAGGTTATACAACTTGCCTCATGGTATAACCGGAACAATCTGGAACTGAACACACTCAAAACCATAGAAATGGTGGTAGACTTTAGAAGAAATCCTTCCATACTACCACCTCTTACAATACTAGACAACACAGTATCAACAGTACAGACCTTCAAATTTCTAGGTTCTACTATAACACATGACCTAAAATGGACACCTAACATCAAAAACATCATCAAAAAAGCACAACAAAGAATGTTCTTTCTGCACCAACTCAGAAAGCTCAAACTGCCCAAGGAGCTGCTGATACAGTTCTACGGAGGAATTATTGAATCTATCATCTGCACCTCTATAACTGTCTGGTTTGGTTCTGCAACCCAACAGGACAGGCACAGACTTCAGAGGATAATTAGGACTGCAGAAAAAAGAATTACTACCAACCTGCCTTCCATTGAGGACCTGTGTACTGCACGAGTCAAAAAGAGGGCTGTGAAAATATTTACAGACCCCTCACATCCCGGACACAAACTGTTTCAACTCCTTCCCTCAAAACGACACTATAGAGCACTGCACACCAGAACTAGACACAAGAACAGTTTTTTCCTGAAAGCCATCAGTCTATTAAACAAATAATTCCCTCAACATTTTGTTCAACTATTACAAAGTCTGCACTACTCCTGTTAATCTTCTCATCACTCCTTATCACCCATCCCTTGCACTTGTGATGGTAGGACTTTAACTTTGTCGCTTGTATCCTTACAATTTATATTGACTGTTTCCTAGTATGATTTGATTGCTGATTGTACCCTATGACTATCATTAAGTGTTGTACATTATGATTCTTGATTCTTAACGAATGTATCTTTTCTTTTATGTACACTGAGAGTATTTGCACCGAGACAAATTCCTTGTGTGTCCAATCACACTTGGCCAACAAAGTATTCTATTCTATTCTACTATTCTATTCTTCTTCCATCTCTCCTGCCAATGATGTCTCTGTCTCTGTCTGTCTCTCTGTCTCTGTCTCTGTCTCTGTCTCTGTCTCTGTCTCTGTCTCTCTCTCTCTCTCTCTCTCTCTCTCTCTCTCTCTCTCAGAATGGGCCCAGTGGCTGGACTTTTAACAGATGCTGGAACTTAAACCATCAGCTGCTACTCGTTCTTGCATTTCAAGTTGCTATTAAAATCACAGTGGCTGAGTAGAACAGAGTTAGCTTATTTTCTCTTGACAAACTGATATGGCTAGCCAACAAATGTTGACTGGAAAAAGTAAGAGCTGCTATTTAAGAGATTGTAAGGGCTAAATGGATGCTCTAAAAACTATTCTAGGAGTTTAGAGGATGTTTTCCAACCTGGGCACTTCTAAAGCAATATTTTCCTTAATCAATATTTATTATAGAGATGTTATGCTCAAGGCTAGGGATGTGTAGGGATCACACACAAAAAAGAGAATTACTTAGAGTTTAAGCTATATATTTAATTTGTACATTTTGAATAGGTTGTTTTTAACTCTCTGAAAGATCTATCTGTAACTGTCATTCATTTCCTTACAGGCAGATGCACTACTGATCTTTTTCTAAGTTTATGTATAATATTTCCTCAAGTAAATTTTTCCATTGTATGTTTTAACAAATTCCCCTCATTATGCTTTTTATCATTTGTTTGTTCATTTATTTATTAGATTTCAAGGCCATTTGATTCCACAGTATCTCTGGGTAGCTTGGATTTCTCCCATATAGGCTTTTAAATACTTGTAAATACTTTAATGCGAATATCCCTAGTATATGCGATTTTGCACAGAACCGCCTACTCTGTGTTTGGTGTGTGTGTGTGTGTGTGTGTGTGAAGTAATCATTGCAACGAAGATTATTGAAAAAAATGAAGGCTACTAGAAGATTATGTTGGTTGATCCCATCTGCTCACTAGAGTCCATTTTGGAAGAACAAGCCAATTCCATCCAACTAAATCAGTGCCTTTCACAAGTATTTCAAGTGCCATTTGCAGCCAGGCACAGGCAAAAAGTCCCTTTTAATGTATATTAGTTTTAGATTGCCCGCAGTTTACCTGGATCAACTTTGCTCTTTTTTCTCTTCAGAGGCAGCTTTGAGATTCAAACCTTTTGAATTAGTTTGCTACAATAAACCTCAGATTTAGTCTTTGATGTTTCCTGAACTTCTAGTCTGACCGGGTTGGCATATCTCTTCACAAATCTGCCATGGCCCTCATTCAAGTAGAGTTCATATGCTTTGCAAAGTCTTCTGTAGCCCTCATGCAGGTAGATGTTTTAGCCTTGTTTAATCCCTGGGACTTTAGCATGGCATTTTCCCAGCTCTTATATAATTTAATGTGTTTTATATTCTCACATTTAAAAAAAGAGAAAACAAGTAATTTAGGAAGCTGCTGAAGCAAACAGCTGGTCTTAGACATAATCTTTTTTTTCTTTTTCAATGGACTCTCTATATTTATTTTCTTAGAAAAGAAAAATGTCAGGTAGCAGCTGCAGCTGAGTGTTTTCAATGTTTTCTCTAGAAATGTACACATGTCTCCAGAATAAAAGTTAGCTGACACTGTGGACAGTTCTGTGAGATTGTTTTTGTCAAAATTTCCAAAATGATTGAGGATTTACACAAAGGATTACATATTTTTTTCATGACAGTCAAGTGATGTCGCACATATCATCAAGTTTCTGGGCTTGTGATTCAAATACAGACATTTGCAACATTAGCGCATTGATATCATAACAGACAAAGATATGAAAACACACAAGCCACTTAACTATCATATTATTTATTTATTTTATCAAATTTATATAGCTGCCCATCTTACAACTAGTGATCCTTGGCGGCTTACAACAAAGCTGAAGGACAGTTAATTAATAAATACTAAAACAATATTGTAAACATTATTTTTTTAAAAAATAAAAAGATCCCCCTAGCCATGATTGATTGTGCATGGGGCCTCTGGGTTGAACCCCACTCAGCACCAAAGATCGCATATTCCTAGAACCAACAGGCCCCATAATCCAGAGCCTCTCAGTCTTGCCAGGGTTCAATTGAAGCCTATTGTTCCCCATCCAGACCCTCAAAGCCTCCAGGAACCAGGATAAAACATCCAGAACATTACCTAATTCACCAGGGGCAGAGATGTATAATTGGCTATCCTTAGCATACCGATGAACCTCCCTTCATAGTGACAAATGAGTTCTCTCAACACTCTCATGTAGATGTTGGATATGAGTGGAGAGAGCATCGACCCCTGAGACACCCTACATAGTAGAGGCCAAGGGCAAGATACCTGTTTCCAATCACCACTGATCTGAAAAAGGAGGTGAACCAGCAGAAAACTGTGATGTTCACCACCATGCCTTTAAGTAAATCCAAAAACATACCAAAGTTGATCAAGTGAACCAAGGACGGACACTCTAATCCCATACTACCCATGCCAGAGATCATCCAAAAGTGCAACCAATTTCAAAAATTGACTGAAAATCATGACCATAAAGCTCAAAAACTCACAGAAAAAAAGGACACCTTTTTGAAATTTCTAACAAATCAGAAGATGAGATAAATCACGAGGATTGCCAAAATATGACTTTGCCTGGGCATGCCAAAATGTCTACAACCGGTCCTACTTTGGGTTGGTCATTGACTTGTAACACAGTCCACATCCCAGGATTGTTATTGTGGGTAGAACAGGAGAAAGGAGCTTTGTGTAAGCTGACCTCAAAATAAAGGTGAGATATAAAACTACTGAAAAGAAAAATAACATATATTGACATCATGGTGGCTTTTACGAGATGCTCTAAATGGCAGATAAATTACAATAGAAGTAAAATCTCCCAGTTCCTGTACAGCCCCTCAAGAGGTAAAGAAAGAAGGTTTCTCAGCCTTGGATGTTCACTTTGCTTATTGTTCTGCCTGAATACAGTCTTCATCTACAATGCTAGAAATGAGTCTATTTTCTCTTCAAGAGGATTCCTCCCTCCCGTTTCCAAACAAAGACCCTGACAAATGCTTTCACTGCAAAAACGCTTCGTGTCGCTATTAATGCTTATGAAAACGATGGAGCATTAGAGCCCAATCATTCCTTGCTCAAACTAGTCAATAAATTATTTAGTTTGCAAAATGTCATTATGTGTGGGGTTTACTTAATTGAATAGAATAATTTATGGTAAAACCTTGAAAAGAGATCAATGCAGATGGCATGTGAAAATGATTGAGTTTCAGCACAGGCAATTTGATTTTTTTTTCCTGGTCTCTCATTATAATAATATTAAAGGAGAAGCATCAACTTTTGTAAAAAAATAAATAAATAACAATAATAAAAAAATCAATATTTGATAAGTGCCCAGGCCATGAATTTTAACTAGAATTTTAGGAGCAAGGTAGAAATAGGAGTAAATAATTAATGCCTTCCCTAGCCTGAACAAATAAGTGTTTTGTTTGGTAAAAGAAAAAGTCCATTATCCAGAGATATTTAAGGCTTGTCAAAAAAAAGAGATGATTTAAGAATCTGGGGAATCTGACCTTTTTCATTTAAAAAAAAAGTGTAGTGTGAGACACAAAAAGATATTAGTGCTGTAGCCTCTTTAGATGTTCCACAGAAAACTGAAAATGATCATTTTTTAAAAAATCATCTTTAATTTTGTAGTGAATTGTGTATGTTCTCTTGTTGTAAGTCTACTAAATGGAAGGAAGAGAAATGTTTTCTAATTTTTACACAAGATGGAGCCATGCCAGGCAAAAAGAGAAAGTGTGTGTATGCTTGTTGGAAGGGGGGAATAGCCAGGATTAGAAAATTATTAATTTAAGAGGAAGAAAATTGAAAGATAAATCTGCCCATGGATTTCTATCAGTTATATGACATAAATGAAAAAAGAATTAACCCTAGTAAAATGCGATCGAGCAGGACAGATTTGTTACATTATAAATATGTAAACGAGACAGGCCATGGACATAAGGACATTTAAGGCTTTGAAGATGTGTAAATTTCAACTTCCATGTTGGCTAGGGAACTCTGGGAGTTGAAGTCCAGACAACTGCAAGTTGCCAAGGTTGAGAAACACTGCTTTAAACCCTTAAACTACTTGGCTATAGTAGCAACTACAAAAACCCACAGGGATTTCCCCAATCCAAAATGATAAATCTCTTCTTTTCCAGGACACTTATAGGGTAAAATGCAAATTAAATTGAATTGAACTTGATTCAAAGCAGCATGTCCATGTTGTTTTCTTGACAACAATTCAGAAAAATGATTTGCTATCGCAGTGGTGGCTAACCTTTTTCGACTCCTGTGCCAAAAATCATATGCCAGCACCCAGAAGGCTATATGCACATGCGCACACACCTCCCCGCTGCCTTACCTGCACTGTGCATACGTGCGCCTCCCAGTTGATTTTTGGCCCATTTGAGGCCTTTTTCAGCCTCCCTGAGGATCAAGGGAAGCCTCTGCAGCCTTGGGAGGGAAAAAAATGGGCTAAAAAATGGTCTAAAAAAATGCTAAAACAGGCCATTTTTCAGCCTCCAAAGGCTGCAGAGGCTTTCCTCAAGTCTCCGGGAGGGCAAAAAAGGCCTCAAACGGGCTGAAAATCAGCTGGGAGGCATGCACATACACAGTGCAGTAAGTTTGGCTGGGGCTCGTGTGCCGGCACAAATGGCTACGCATGCCACCTGTGGCACACATGCCATAGGTTCGTCATCACGGTGCTATCGCCTTCTTTCGGGATATTTCTTTCTTTAATTCCCAATTCTATCATACAATTATCAAGTTTTCCTGTGGTCTCCCATCTAGGCATTATCCACTTGCAGATATTAAATATTGCAGTCATAGTATATCTCCAAGACCATGACTGGTGGAAGTTGTAAGCTAGGAGTTCTTTTTTGTGGTTGTTGTTGTTTACATATAATTGCTTTCTATGGAAGAACACTGAAAATGAGACTTTTCGGGTGAATCTTGAAATGGTATTGTTGATTTATGTCAGGATTCTACCACTGCATTTTACTTCGCATATAAACTGCAGACTTCTACAATCATCCTCCCCTCTGCTTCTGATGGAGAAAATCTAAAATCCATTCCCAGGAAATGAAAAAACAAAGAACACCATATTTCAAGTGGTCCTAGTGTGCAAGCTATCACTTAGGGCTCTGAGTGAGCAGAAAACTAAATCTTGTGTATCTGGTTAGCTGTAAATTGTCGACAAACTGTTCCTATTCATTATGTGGATGTATTCTTTGCTTTGATATGGAGGAGGTTGTTTTATAATGGCCAACACTGCTTCACTGCAGCTACTAATATCTTGTACTTTCAGATCCATCCATCTACTATTGGTCAGAATTTGTGCAATGGGAGGAAAAGAAGCAGTATATAAATAAAATGTACATTTTGCTACAATCAGTACATTGAATATAAGGAAAGGGAGTCTTTGCTGATTTTACTCCGTAATTGATTATAGGGGACAACACTCATCTCCATTTCAAAGGCAATTGAGCCAGCATTGTCCAAAGATGCTTCAACAGTCATATGGCCAGCATGACATCATAGAATGCTGTTTCCTCCCCACCAAGGAGGTACCTGTTTATCTATTTGCATTTGAATGCTTTTGAATTGCTAGATGGGCAGGAGTAGGCAAAGATGGGAGCTTTCCAGCTGATAATCCCAGCATCTTAATCACTGTATTAATGCAATTTTAATGATCTGATTCAAGTCAGCTTACATCAAAACATTACAACTATTTAGATGGAACATATTATTATGAAAATCCACAAACAATAGTACAAACAATAACAATCAATGTAAATTCCACATAAACCAAAATATTATAAAGAACTTTAATTTGAGGAAAACTCTATCTCAGGTGGCAAATTCCTAATACATTAAAGCAGTCAAATTCATCACAAATTTCAATATTTCTGGTTCTCACCTCAGTTCCCATAAACATTTAATGTACCGGTAGCAGTTTCCAAATGGTATACAAGGACAGTCCCAGACAGAGCACAGATGTGACTGTCACTTTCTGAGTCACATTGTTTTGTACAACTTGATGGCATAAAAGAATAATAATTACTATAATTCAGTGTTGCAGTTAGCACATATCTGACTTTTCTTTCATTGTTATCTCCTTAGTCTATGCAAGAACTTGCATACTATGTATCTACATAAAACACAAAGTCCATATTCGTGTGGCATTTTTTTTCTATGTATCTATTTTGTATTTTATATAGAAAATAAAGCATAGAATTATTCTGAAAAATTGTTCAATGAGAACCGATACTTTTAACCATAACTACAATTCTTTGACTGTGTCTTCCTAAGCCTTGAAAACTATCATTAAAATTGTTGGTATCTTTGAAGCAATGTTCAACTTCTTCTAAATACACAAGCTGAACTAGGAAAATGAGTTTGAATTTGCACTAATGGTATCCCAACAAAGCTATTGTTCACAATAAGGTTTTTTGGACAAATGCATATACACCCACACTTCTTATCTGTTTTGGGGATACAGTCAAATGTTCACTAAGCATTGGCTCCCAACATTCTGTCCAGGATCAGTTTTGTTATCTAATTAATTATACAAAACCCAGATTATTGTATCTTGCTGCATGAATATTTTAAAGTTGATTAGGAGGTTCTTCTGTTCCATACTTAGATTCCACAATTGTCAAAGGGAAATATATTTGGTTTTATGAGCTGGAATAAGTCCACCTTTTTTAGAATATTATGAAAAAAGCCAAATGCTTGAAAAATTATAACTTTCATCTGAGATTGGTATATCTGTCAGATATATTTCAAGCTTTGAACAGGTGGAATGCTTCACGGAAGAAAACCACCATTATTACTCATTATTATGTAATTCAAGAATTTATGGACACATTCCAGCTATGGATATAGCAAGCTGGTTTTGAAACTTCTCTTCATTTTCTCTACCTGATGAGCTTTCAAGGACAAGATTCTTGAAAAAAAAATCTCAAGGATGAATTGAGGTAATGCTGAAAGCTGAAAATCCCATTTGAAAACATACGAGTAACACTTTTACCATTTATGTTTAGCCTTAGCTGCAGAATCTCCAAGAACAATTTCAGACTCAGCTTTGATTCAATTGCTAAACCTTACTTCCAACGAATCACTTTAATTTTTTATTGTTCTTAAAATATCTCTTTGTTTACCCTAAAACAAGCAAGCTATTGCAAATGTGATTTCTCAATGGTATTGTCATACCTTTTCAAAACTGATTTTTCTACACTTCTGGATTTAAACACACAGCATTCCAGCAAATTTGCATTGTTCTCTTTCTTCCTTTCTGCACAGAATTCAAAAGCAAGGGCAAGCAAGCAGGCCCCATTTTAATATGGATAACAATAGAAGGAAATGTTGTTTGATGTAAGATGGGAAGGAGGAAAGAAATATGGTTTTCTAACTTTGCAAATGCTTTGATTTATTCTGAGATTTTTTTCTCTTTGAAAGTTGAATGTAACAGGAAGGTTGAGTGTGAGATTTGTAGGTGGCACATGGTACTTATACTTATCAAAAGGGTATTTGTTAGAATAAGGTTGAGAAATGTTGTTCTAGCTCATCTTTTGAATTGCCAAGTCCTTTGAATAATAGACCTATAGGCCATCTTACATTCGTCTTAGCAAATGCTGCAATTTTCATATTTCCACCTCATTCCACCTCAAGCTTCCTTGAGGTTAAGTAGATTCTGCTGCTGATAGATTTATGCATTTAAATGTGTGATTAGAAACAGAATTAAACTTATTTAGGTTAAAGGGAAAAAATCAACAATTGAACAACCTAATCAAAGCATTTAAAGAACTGCCGGATTGAATATTATAAATCATAACATAATTAGAACTGAATTGATTTTTCCATTAACATGAAATTAAGACTAATTTCCTCATGCTATATTTACTCTAATATTCCCCAGATGCAAATGCAGAGTCATAAAACGTTTAGTAAAAATGATTTTCTAATTGTTTCCTGAGCTGATCTCTTACATCACCAGCTTGGCTCTTTCTTGAAGGTTCCTGAGTAATTTGTCTTTCATCCTTACTTTTTGACAGAAGATACAAAAAGAAATTTTGAATTAAAAAAAAATAGTAAGATGTTAATGACGAAAAAAATTCCCTTCTGCTTCACTCCCTGGAATTGTTTGTTGACCAGAAATTGGTAATTATAAGTTTATCCATTCAACAATTTATATAACTAATAGACCTTTTGATTCCCATCAGAACTGAATCAGTGGTGGGATTCAATTTTTTTTGCTACCAGTGGGTGTGGCTTGGTGGGTGTGGTGTGGCTTGGTGGGCATGGCTTGGTAGACATGGCAGTGGAAGGATACTGCAAAATCCCATTCCATCCCCACCCCACTAAGCTGCTTTCCAGCTCCGTTCTCCTGTGCAGGGCAACAAAAGAAGACCTAGCTGATCAGCTGGGACTCGGGAGGCAGAGAATAGATGGGGGTGGGGCCAGTCAGAGGTGATATTTGCTGGTTCTCTGAACTACTCAAAAATTCCACTACCAGTTCTCCAGAACTGGTCAGAACCTGCTGAATACACCTCTGGAAGTGATGGTCAGGGTTCCTGAGTAGGCCTGGGTTTTGTTTTATCATTCCTGGATCAGTCGGCTTGTCAAACTATGTAAGCAGGGGGAACTCACAATATTTATATCCAACTGGCCCACTTTGCAGAATCCAAAAATTAAGATTTTAAAATGTGTGAGTGTATATAAATATCTGAAAGATTTAAGGTACCTATCTGTTCAAAAATAAGTAATCCTCCTTCAAACCTCTGAGGAGAAAAAAGAAATTTTATCTGAAGAGGATGAGGATGGCCTCCAAGGGATATGAGGTTGCAAAGCAGGTTGAGGTTGTAGAGGCATCTGCTACCCTTATCTCATATTCAAAAATATTCAAACATACTGTTCAAATATTCCTACAAGCAGATGGAAACCTGGTTTGAAAAGCTCAGTAAGGTTCAACCGGGCTAGCATTTGAATGGGAATCCACCAGAACATTCCAGGCTTTGGGGCAAGTTGAAAAGTTGGGAAATATTCTAGAAGAAGGCAACAGTAAAGCACATCTGTACAGTTGTGGAGCAAATTAGAGGGGCTTGTCCATGAAGTGGTTAGAAACCAAGCTCACTTTGAGAAAGACTATCTTTGGATGTCCAGCATCTGTGGAGAGAAAACCCAGGAAAACACAATATCCATAATTCCTCTTCCAGCAATGCATGATTGCCATTGGCCTAAAGCTGGGAAGAGTTATGTAAGATTTTAAAGGACCATAGAATTACCATTCCTATATGCATGGATAAGATTTATACTACACTTCCCAAATGAGAGTAGAAGAAGGCATTTCTTCACATTGATATTTATTTTCAAAAAGGAAAAAATAACTCATAAATTTTTTTCATCGCTTTCCTTTTTCTTGTTGATTTTTAGATCTAGAAGTTGGTCAGTCTGACTTACCTTCTCCTTGAGCTCAATCTGTTGAGAGTGAGATAGATGGAGGTATTAACTTTGGACAGCAGGTGTGTCTGCAGATGAGGGGTATCAAATCTGCAAGAAGGAGGGTACAGAGTTGCAATCCAACCTCGCCCTTTTATAAATACCTATGACACATCTACAAGAGTGTAGATTATAATTCACAGATCCTGCCATCTTGAAGTTTTTGATCTCTTCCTACAGGCACGATAGCTCTCTAAACCAATTGGATGAATCATCATTCCAATAACATTGCTCAGCCATCAGAAAAAGACTTTTGAGCATTTCTTGAAGATTCTCACTTCAAAATCTAGCTGCCACTTCAATGAGGTGGACTTGCCAGTTATTTTTAATCACACACTGATGATTTTAAATAATAGCTTGGGGCACATGTAAATTAAAATGGTTTTAAAATCCATTCCACATGTAGTTTTATATATGTATTTTCTTTGTTAGTTTTCTGGGGCTTCATGTAACATACAGAGCAACCTTCCTTCAGTTTTTCTTCGTAACTGTCCTGTTAGGTAGATGGTGATCCATGACAGCCTTGAGTCACTGAGTGTAGTGGAATGTAGACTGGATTTCCAGGAAGAAGCAACTCCATTCCAGAGGACCACAAGAAAGTGACATTTAGGTAGTTTGGTTGGAAGAAAGAGAGTCAAGATGGCTTCTAATCAGAAGTTCTAGAGTATATATTTAATGATGAAAGTAGTTGCTTTCATTTTTTGTCAATACATGAAAAATAATAGAGGAAACTTAGAATAAGTTTCTTATTCTAAAGAAAACATGTTAGAAGTAACCATTTTTCTTGGCTTTTGAAGCCTGACATCAATCTTGCCAAACTAGAGCAACTACTTGCAACAGTAATGATATACTCTGAGAATATCTAAGGAGGAACTATCTTGTCCTCTTTCTCCCAACCCAATTAAATTTCACTCTCTCTTGGTCCTCTGAATGCAAACTACATTCTACTACACTCAGTGAATTATTGTGGCTGAGGATGGACTTTAACAAGGTTCTCCCCCAGAGGCTGCCCAGTTCTAATCCTTCAATTTAAACATTGCACGTCACTGACTCGCTTTAATTTCTAGGTACCAGATTGCTGTTCAGAGCATAAGCACAGTCAGGTGACATTAGAAGAAGCTCTCATGATGCCTGGGCAAGAGAGTGTTGAGCACCCCATTGGCTGTACCTGCTTCGAAGAAATGTCAATGAGCAGAGAAAACTTTTACTTTCCCTTCACATTTTGCTTAGTTTTGAACATGGTAAATTTTAAAAATGATTGACTCCAAAATGATTTATAAAAATGACAGCCTGGATTATCCAAGGACTTTCCTTCCAAAATAAGTAGAAGCTTGTGAAACACATAGAACTGACGGCGAAACTGACAGCTTCCTCCAATGCTCATGAATCTAGAACAGTGTTTCTCAAACTTGACAGCCTGAAGATGTGTTGGACTTCCAGAATTCTTCTATTCCAAATTCCAAATGGGGAATTTGGGGATTTGAAAACTATACATCTTCAAGCTGCCAAGCTTAAAAAATCTCTGATTGGGGCGGGGTGTGTGTGTGAGCATTTTTTAAAAATCAATCTTTTTCATGGAGAAATTCCACCACTCTCTCCCTCACACGTCTTCTCATTTCTCATTCCATGTTAATGTGCACTGCCTTAGGCCCTTCCTTTGCCTTTTTCTGATGTAAAGTTTCTGAATACTTGGAGCATATGGCTGAGAAAATTGGCCACTGAGACACTACCTCATTCAAGCACAGACACAATCAGATTTCTCAGGCTATAATTTCATTTGCTCCAAAGGCCGCCTTAATCACCAAGGCATGTTTTTTAACAAATTAAGACTTTTTCCCTTTTCTTTTGTCAACCTAATATGTTCTTGACCTTGATTCTAATTGGATCTATATGACCAATGACCAGTGCCAAAGACCTGTCACATTTTAAAACTACAAGAAGAAACAAAATAATAGTAAATTTTTGAAAACAGCAGAACACCTTGATAGTTGGGAAGGACATGAAAGAATAACAATGATCCAATTTTCATAGCTATATTTCATTTTACATCTAGAGATTGGCTCTGGGAAAAGTTCTAGGACAGGGGTGTCAAACTCGCAGCCCGCAGGCTGGATGCATCACGCGTTGGCACACCCACCCTCATTTTAGTGAAGGGGGGGAAGTCACAATATGACAACATGATGACATGTGTTTGACACCCCTGATCTAGAGAAACAACATGCTAGGAACTAGGAATCTACCCCCCAAAAAACGGTATGTTTCCATACTCCTGAGCTATTTGCATTCTATTGTGGTTCTTTGCCATGTTCAATATGCTATTTCTAATTGAGCTGGAGATACTCAATGATCAGTCCACTACATCAAATAAATGGAAGTTCAAGCAAAGTTCCATTGGCATTGGAAGGCCTTTTTTGTTTCTTCCTGTGAAGAAGAAGAACAATGAATAACTACATAGTCTCTCTTTTCTAAAAAGCCATAGTGCCATGATTTTGCCATAGGGACAGGAGTTGAAATTCCTCATGGATATTTATTAGCTTTTCTCTTCAGTTGTTTTAGGAAACAACTTCCAGAACTCTAAACTGACATAGAAAAAGACATCTGTGAAAGAAAAGGAGTGAGTTTTTGCAGTTGGAATATGAAACTGTAGCAGCACAGAATTTCCACACTTGTTTAAGTTGGGGAGATGTGCCTTGGGGAAAAATGTTAATGAAACTTCACAGCTTGGCAAAACCTATTATATTCTTTTTCCTCATTCCCTAATTATCCTTCCGGAGTGTTGCAATACATTGTGTTTAGGTTCTGTTTCTGATTGAAAAGCTGCTACTTCAGATGTGAAGCGTAGAGATTCATATATAGCAGCTGTATATAGCAGCCTTCATATATAGCAGCCTTTCATAATACACAAAGACATCCCAATGTTTGTCCACATTCACTATTTTAATGGGTTACTATCATTTGGGTACCATCCCAATTTACTTGGAAGTAGCATCTTCACTGAGTATCTCCAGCTCAATTAGAAATAGCATATTGAACATGGCAAAGAACCACAATAGAATGCAAATAGCTCAGGAGTATGGAAACATACCTTTTGTGTTGTGTTCCCAATCTTTGGAATAGCATGCATGCACGCACACACAAGAGTTTTGGAAAACTCTTAAAACTCAGCTGGGTCTAATATATTAATATTTTGTGGGAGGGAACAAATTATTATTTGTTGTTTTTTTTTGTTGTTGTTTTTAGATCATTTTAGTCTGGGCCCTTTATGTGTTTTAGATTTAATGGTTATGATGAATTGTGGTTTTTTTTTTAGTTCTGTATTTTGTCCAGAGTCCATTGGATTTGGGCAGCTATAATTCCCAATCAATAATTGGGTAGCTATAATGCCCAGAAATAATTTATCAATAATAATAGTTTTGATAGTGGAAGTGGCAGTATCTGGAGACAGCAAAATTAAAGAGAAAGAACTGGAGAAAACCATAAAATACAGACCTGCAAATAGGAGTAGAATGATTGGGGCAGAAGAAAGCAAAAATAGTACCAATAATGATAGGCACCTTGAGTGCAATCCCAAAACATCTGGAGCACCACTTGAACATGTGCAAAAATAATTATTATAGAGATCTTTTTCTTTCATCTGTTCCTACATGAAAAATCATCTGTCCCTTCTCTAGATTCCCAATTTTATAGAACCTTGTGATATGGCTATGGCTTTTGAATGACAATACATTCATTCATTCATTCTGGAATGTGCTTTCAGGAATATCTTTCTAGGCAAGACTTTTGAAATCTTGCTACATTTCTAAGCAGCTTTAGAGAAGGGATGGAGAAATCTGTGGTCACCCAATTACCTAAATTGCAACACACACACACATCACTCACACACACACACACACACACACACACCATGTAACTCTTCCATTATACTCATAACATTTTCTTTGTTTACTTGCCAGCTTCACTGGGTAGACCTGACCTAAAAAAGTGATTCCACAAAATGTTTTAAACTACTTTCTTGCAAGCCTAATTATGTTCCTCCTCCTCCAGTAAATTAGTGAAGTGCCTAAGACACTTCCAAATGTTAACTGAACATTCTGGATTTAAAATATGTTTTGTTCTTTGTTACCTTGGCAACAAGATAAATAGACCTTTATGCCCTCCTTATGAACATGCAAGAAGTATCTAGCTATTTTTTAGAAACAGAATTCTAGACAAGACCAATTTTTAATCTGATTAAGACCAACAGGGGTAACTCACCACAGAATTTAAAATGGTGTCATATGGTAACTGAATGTCAGCAGACAGAACAGCATTTGAAGACAGAACAATTTCTTTTTTCCCTGCCCTCTTTGTTGTTTCAAATTTGCTCCAGGTTCTCAGGTGACCCACTAACAAATGTTATGGGAGCAAGGGAAATGATACAGGTGAGTAGGAGAAGAAGGGAAAATGTCTGTTATGAGAATGGAGGTCCACTTGTGCAAATATTTGAATAACATTAATTGTTAATAGACATTCCCAACAGAACTTTGTAAGGAGAAAAGTCATTCTTCTGGTTCTTTTAAGGACAAAAACATTGCATAGACCACAAGCATTAGCTGAGTTCAAGCCTGGGATTTATAATGATCCATCTCCGTAAAGTATATATTTTCTATCTATTCAGTTAGTAGTTAGAAATATTAAGCATCTGGCTACAGATGCAGCATTCATTTCTCTCAATCATAGCAGAAAATCCAACACGCTGATTACATTAGTAGAATGCAATTTACATTTAAATTACATTTACCTTCTTTTGCATTTAACAAAGCCAAGTCCTTTAATCTTTTATGTGTTTAAGCAAAAAAAGAAAGATTTTCTAAAGTAGGCAAGAAAGCTTTTTTAAAAAAAAGAACTAATCACATTACTGTAGAAAATTCTCTTTATGGTTGCTCTAATTTGTATGTGTCAAGAAAGTTCTAAGAAAATCTGAGTTTAAATATGCATTACAAATCCAGTAACACAAAAAGAGGGTCCTAGACAACTACGCCATCGTTTTATGTAATTCTTTGACTGCACTATTAGTTAATCATATACTCTCCACCCGATTTCACATCCTGCCTGCACTTCATATACCGCCCACAGCAATTACCAGGCAGATATTATGGAGAGTCTCCTCTGCCTTTCCCACTTCTGAAACATTATCATTAGAAGATAATTTGGATCTAGATTTTTTTTAAAGACAGCCTATTGAAGAAGTTATACTTTGGAGTGTAGATGGACTTTTGTTTGCTTGCTTTATTAAAAAGTATTGTAAAAACATGCTAATGTCACAATACTTCTGGTATTTTCAGTAATACTAAATGCAAATGATGAGTGAACCATTTTCCCCACTCATTTATTAGAGGGAGTCCTTTTCTGACATGAAAGGCCGAAGATTTACCAAGACTCAGCTCATTAGCTACACTCATCAAACACAGATTCCTTTCATGGTGTGTGACACATCTAGAGATTTAAGAGCACAACCTGCAATTCCTTTTCCCTCAAAAGGGGCATATCTTAAATATCAGAGAGCAAAAATAGATGTTATCCTAATCTTGCCTGATCAGGCATTATGATTGGCCAACTATTCACCAAAGCGCTGCAGATTCTGTTTTCAGTGAAAATGTATTTCAAACTTAAAAACAAGGAAAGAAGCTTAAAGATGTAGCAAAAGTATAGATGATCATGTGCCTTGAAGGTTTTTCAGAATTCAGCTCCCACCGACACCCAGTCAGTGTGGCTAATGGCAAGGATGGTGGGGTCTTCTGAAATCTTCTGGAATTTGGAAGCTTGATGAGTGTACATGTACCTATCAGGCAAATTGAATAAATAAGTAGGACAGTGGTTAATTCAGGAAACAGAAACAAACCAAGTTTACGCACTCAGTGAAAGCAAAGCCATGACCATGGCAAAGAACAAGAAACTAATGAGTAGACCAGTTCTTTGAAAATTCTCCAGATGGCAGATCCTTATGAAGAGACCACAAGTTTTCTAAAGGTCTGAGCACAGAGAAACAATGGGGTTTAGCCATCCTGCTCACAGCCAATGGTGAGAATAATCAACCAATGGAACTGCTTGCCCTCGGAAGTTGTGGGAGCACCATCACTTGAGACCTTGAAGAAGAGTTTGGACTGCCATTTGTCAGAAATGGTGTAGGATCTCCCACTTGGGAGTGGGGTTGGGCTAAATGACCTATAAGGTCCCTTCCAACTCTGATTATTTGTAATCTGTAAACCACTGCAAACGACTTTTAAATGACGTTAAGTTCACAACTTCACTCACTTTTGGAAATTGGCCATTAATTAAAACTAGATGCTAGAGAAGATTAAAGGTTTTAGGTAGATGAAAATGTTATAGAGAGTTATAATTATAAAAAGGAGATTTTTGAAGAGTAGAACTAGAAAATAGTAGTCCCAATATGAATGTCTGTAATAATATCTATCTATGGATAGACTAAAAGATGTTAATGAAGAAATGACAGATGTAGAACAAATTTTATCTGATGGGAGAAATGGCATTAAAAGTAGTGTCCTACTTTTAGGACCCACCCCTGTCCTAGAGAAATGAAATATTTTAGGATATATTTAAAAAAGCAGAATATTTCCCCTAAAAGAGAAGTAGAAACTCAGAGAGGCAGAAACTCAGCCCCCCACCATTGCTAATGGGCCTGGGCCAGTCTATTCTACATAACAAAGATCTACCTCCTTCAGGCAGACCCATAATAGGAACCCCAAAGCCCTTTCATTACATCCAGCAAGGCTCAACCAAGCCTGGGACTCAAGACAGCCTACAGAGTTGCTCCTACATGCCCCCCATGGGAATCTGACAACCAATCAGAATACAAGCTCAAATTCAAATCCCAACAGAGGGCATAAAACCCAGCATCTCTTCCCTTTTTCACTCAGGAGCTCCAAGGCACGTGATCCTGTCCACCATTAAACCATCTTTCCAAAAAGCCTCCATGTTTCCAAGGTCTTTTTCCCCACTTGGAACTGAACCCAGAAAGATATTTCTTCCAACAGTAGATTTACAACCAATAAGACAAGAGACTAACTAGAAAAGAATGTTTCACTAGACCTCCAGTAAGTTTTTAAAATTAAATTTTAAAATTTAAAAGAGAATTATAAACAATCAATGAAGAAAATGGATACTTTTTTTCTACTGGAATTACAAAGGAGGGTTATTAAACCCTTGAAAAACTCTGCAATGGGAGAAAAAAGAAATGAAATCAAATCCTATGGCAACATTTGAATGAACTAGAATAGGGGTCCACAACCCTCAGTCCTTGTACCCACACTAGTCTGTGGCATGCCAGCATCCAGGCCACACAAACGAGCAAAGCCCCATCTGTGGGACGTGACAGCAGATAAAACCACACTCCCTCTGGTCCGTGGAAAAACCTTTCTCCACAGAACCAATCCCTGGTGCCCAAAAGTGGGGGGGGGGGGGCACTGAACTAGAGATCAAAACTGTTAGAAATAAAACAAAATAATACTTTTAATGGACATTCTGCACCAGGATTGAGAAGATGATGTTTAATGGATTTGTTTATTGATAAGAGATTGGATATGAGATAAAGAGGTATATATATGTAAGAAGGGTGGAGAGTATTTAAATTTATTCTTGTTATAATGATGGTTGGAAGTCACTAATTTTTATATTTCTTTTCTCTTGATTATATTTTTACTTTTCTTTTTCTTCCTTCTCTTTTTTCTTTTGCACTTTCTACTCCATTCCACTCTTTTTTCTTTAAGTTTAGTTTGCATTAGATTTTAGTATTATAGTGAAAATGTGTCTGTGTGTGTGTGTGTGTGTGTGCATATAGTATATGCATTTTGACTATGATAGTACATTATATGCACTGTAAATGAATATTATAACATATATATGTTTATATATACAATATATGTGTGTGTGTGTTTGTGTATATACACATACATACAAACAGCCAGAGAGGGAATAGCTTAGTTTTAAAGAAGGCATTGCAGTCACTTCCTGGAAAATGGAAATGTTCGTGTGAACAACAAAGCACTACTGTGTTTCCACAGCATCATTAGGCTTCTGCAGCTAATTAATTTCAGATTCAGCTCTGTAGGTTAATGCTGAAGCTGCAAAGTGAAGTGTTTCCCATTGGTGAGAATTCTCGCCTTATCCCATCTCCCGGCTCCTAATTCCATTCATCCTAATAAAGTCAAGATGTCATGGTATCTCAACATTATTTCAGATTGCTTTTCAAACTGCATGGTTCTTCCTCCCTGCTGAAGGGAAGGCACCAGGGTGGCTCACCACCACTTTATCATGCTTCTTAAACTGGTTGGATGTTTTCCTCCTTCATGAAAAGGCAAACACAGAAAAGCAACCATAGGAATTTTATTTATTTTATTTATTTATTTATTTGATTTGCCAATTGTTTACAAGATAATAAGTATAAATGTATACATAGTTGTGAATACATGAAATGGTTACATATAAGAAAAATAAAAGAATAAGAGAAACAATAGGACAGGGACGGTAGGCACGTTGGTGCGCTTTATGCACGCCCCCTACAGACCTCTTAGGAAAGGGGTGAGGTCAATAGTAGACAGTCTAAGGTTAAAGTTTTTGGGGTTTGGGGAAGAAACTACAGAGTCGGGTAGAGTATTCCAGACATTGACCACTCTATTGTTGAAGTCGTATTTCCTGAAATCAAGTTTGGTGCGGTTTACTTTGAGTTTGTATCTATTGTGTGCTCTTGTGTTGTTATGGTTGAAGCTGAAGTATTCATTGACAGGTAGGACATCGCAATGTATGATTTTGTATACCATGCTTAAGTCAGACCGAAGACGGCGTAATTCAAGGTTTTCTAGTTCTAGAATTTCAAGTCTGGTGGCATAAGGTATTCTACAGCGAGTAGAGGAGTGGAGAACTCTTCTTGTGAAATATTTCTGGACTTTCTCAATTGTGCTAATATCAGATACGTAGTGTGGGTTCCAGACTGATGAACTGTATTCGAGTATTGGTCTAGGAAATGTTTTGTATGCTCTGGTTAGTAGTGTGATATTACCAGAGAAAAAGCTACGTAGGATTAGGTTAACAACTCTTAATGCCTTTTTGGCTATGTAGTTGCAGTGTGCTCTAGCACTTAGATCATTAGAGGTGAGTATTCCAAGGTCCTTTACAGAGCTTGGGTCATCAACAAGATCTTGACTATTCAGCTTGTATTTTATTTTCTGATTTTTTTGCCAATATGTAAGACAGAGCATTTATTTGTTGAGATTTGAAGTTGCCATTTGTTTGACCATTCGGATACATAGTCAAGATCTTTTGTAGGGTAGCAGTATTGTCTGTGGTATTGAACAGCTTTACATCATCAGCGAAGAGAACACAATTGCTCTTAATATGATCACAGAGGTCGTTTATGTAGAGTATGAAGAGAGTTGGTCCTAGAACACTGCCTTGGGGAACACCACTATTGACAGGTACTGGATTAGATAGGACGCTCCCGATTTTGACCATTTGTTGTCTGTTTGACAGGAATGCTTCTATCCAGTTATTCAGTTGTCCAGAGATACCATAGGATTTTATTTTTAGGAGTAGTTTGTCGTGTACCACTGAATCAAAGGCTTTACAGAAGTCTATGTAGATTGCGTCTATTGTTTTGCCCTGGTCGAGTTGTGTCGTCCATATGTTTTTGCAGTGTAAGAGTTGCAGATTACAGGATAGTTTTTTTCTGAAACCAAATTGTTTATTGGAGAGTAGGTTATTTGTCTCTAAGTGAAGGATGATGGATTGGTTAATAATTGATTCCATGACTTTACAGGTGACGCAGCATAAGGAGATTGGCCTGTAATTTTCAACTAGGCTTGGGTCTCCCTTTTTGAAGATGGGGATGACTGTGGCTTGTGACCATAGGTTAGGCAAGGAGCTGGTTCTGAAAGATTTTTCAAAGATTATGCTTAGAGGTTTGGCTATGGCAGTGGATAGCTTTCTTAAGAAGTAGGCACATATTCCATCCGGTCCAATAGATAGAGATGGTTTTAGGTTGCGTATTGCTTTTTCAACATTGTCTTCTGTGAAATCGATATGTATTAGATCATTGTTGTTATCTGTGGTACGGCTAGGAAATATTGGGCATGATCCATTGCTGTTTACAAATACTGAGCCGAAGAATGTGTTAAAGATGTTGGCTTTAATGGTGTCGTCGTTGCAGTCTTTACCATCAGGTCCTATCAAGGGAGGGATGGACCTTGAGTCTTTTAGTTTGTTGTTTACAAAATTGTAAAAAGCGCAGGTGGAATTGGTGCTTAGAAGGTTTTCCTCTTGTTTAATGTGATAATTGGTGCATTCGGTCTTTATCTGGTGGCATAGATTTTTGTATCGGTTTTTGAAATTGGCAACGTGACCAGATTTGTTTTTCTGCCAGAGTGATCTCTTTTTGGATTGAAGTTTCCTTATTGATATGGGTAATCTGCTTTTTGTTTTGTTTTGGGAGTTGTTGTTGGTACATATAGTTTGATGACTCTTTTGACTTCAAGTAAAAATATGTTATAATGGTCTTCAACGGTATTGCATCCAGTGAATAGAGATTGCCAATCAAGGGATGAGAGATCGTTGTCTATAAGATCATAGTTGCCTTTTTGAAGTTACAATAGGGGATTACATCATTGTGGTGATTTTTGTGTGGATGTATGTTGAGACAAAAGTCGATCATATTGTGGTCACTACTGGAAAAGGGTTCTTTAGATTGTATTCCGTAGATTAGGTTCAAACTGTTGCAGAAGATGAGATCGAGGCAGTTGTTTAGTCTAGTGTTGTTGGTTACTAGTTGTTCCAGTCCCAGATTTGTAATAGCATTGTAGAAGGTTGTGTGTATGATTTCAGTTGTACAATCATTTAGGGTCCAGTTAATATGAGGTAGATTGAAATCACCAAGAAGGATAAAAATTGTAGGGGGATGAGCAACTGGGTAGAAGCCTGCTTTTATGCTTCTTCCTTGATCAGCTGAATGTAAAGGTGGCTTGCAGTACTGAGCGTTGCATAGAGAATCATATAACAGGGTGCAAGGTTTGTGCTAAAAATGCCTCTGAAAGTTTGGAGAGGAGTAAAACCTGTTGACCTTGTGGAAGTGTCCTTTGTCGGTTTAAAGAGTCCTTTAAAATTAAATACATGGACTGCTTCTGTCATTCTGCAATTCACTAAGCTGAATTGCAAGATCATCAGATGATCCCAGTACTTGTGAGATCCAAGAGATCTCCATCCTTCAGATTTGAAACCTTTATTGTCAGAATACAACATGTGTACAATGAAATTGGCAGAGCCTCCCTTCATGCACCTCCCACCCCACAACTTTTCAGCCTGCCAGAGTGCTGTGAAGATCTGGCTTTTTCTTCCAGTACTGGTGACTGGGCTGGGGCACTTCCATTTTTATCCGTCTTTCTATGTCTTGTTGTGTGCCTCCAAGAATCATTATAAGAAAGGCAGCCATGTAAGCCTTGTAAATAAATAGCTAGTGTCCTTATTCAGCTTCTGGCACCATATGACAATTAAAGACATGGGTTGCTTTTGTTATTTGATTCCCACAAAGCTGAACTGCAAGATGATCCTCTGATCCCAATAATACAACACTAAAACACAATAGAAAGCCAGATAACAGCTTCTGCTTTGGGCAGAAATGAAGAGGTTGTGTCTAGTCACCAATGTTTTCAGACACAATCTCTGGCCCAGCACGATGCTAAACATGTTGCATACTGATGCTCTCCAGTGGCTGCTCTGCCGCATCCTAATTCAAAACTGACTAAGAAAAACAAAAGCTGTTAACTGGTCATTTCATATGAATCAACCATAAGTGTCGTGATGCACATGTCATCACCTATTTGATTTGAAAAGTTTCATTATACACCAGATGCCATTTGAAAGCATTGGATTACAAAATACATGACAAGGATGGTATCAGAACAGCAGGAATTCTGGGACAACATATTGCATTTTTCTCTCTCTAATATAGTGATAAGGATAAAAAGGAATGCAAAGGCATCTTGCCTCTTTTCAAGAGCATGACTTTCTAATTTTAGTCACAGCACTCTAAGAGTCCTTGTTTATTAGGTAATATTGTGACTTCAAAAATCAAGTTCTAGCAAATAATCACAATGTACGGAGGGATATTTAATTATATGTACATCCTAAATTTTTTATCAAGGGGATTACAGAAAAATTTCCATTGTCAGGAACTACTGACCAAACTTCCACAATCAGCTTCTGAGAGATTGACTCCATCCAAATGAACAGGAAGGAGTAGAAGAACAGTTTGGGGCACAATGAATTTTGCTGCAACTACTTCATTTCTGTTGCACGATACGTTTCTGAAGTTGCTTCTTGGAGATGACATCTAAATTGGTTCCTGGTTATGATCTGTCTTTTATCCAGACTTCTTACTGCTCTCATCTCCAATCTTGCCGTTCATCTCATTGCTTTGTAATTGTGATTGGCTTGAGGTGCCTGCCTATCATCCAGGACAGTCATTCATTAAAAAAAAACACGTCCAAAGCTGTTTAGATTCTGTCTTAGAATAAGGGGTCCTTGGTGCTCTCTGAGCTTGCTTGTTTTCTTGCAGACATTTCGTTACCCTAACCAGGTAACATCATCAGTGCTAGTAAGGAGTGCTGTTTGCTGTCAGTTTACATTCTGGTGACTTGCTTGTCTGTGTGGGTGTGGGCAGTCTTAGAGATTCTTTAGTTTGGTTCTTTACTGATGACTCTTAGACAGTTTCTTGATTGGGGTATTGCGTACTTGATTGTTGGTCTGAGGTTAACCTGGAGTTCATCTGGGTGTTGATCTGGGTGCCTGTTACTGGTGGAGAGGTGCTGAAGTCTTTTGTCCTTTTTGGGCTGCTTGATTGTCTCTTTTGCATAGTCTATAGATGTTCTTAATGTCTATGTGTCTATTGATGGCTGATTTGTCAGAGTGCCAGGTTTCTAGAAATCCCCTTCTGGACTTGACGTGGTCTAGGACTGTCACATTTTCCCAGTTGAAACTATGGATAAATCTGTCTATATGTTGCAAAATTAAAGAATTTCCATCATGTCTTCTGACTGCCAGTTGATGTTCATGGATGCCTTCTGCCAATCTTCTGCCTGTTTGTCCTACATAGTGGTTGTTGCAGATCTTGCATTGTATGTTATATGCTGTTTTTTCTTCTGCGGTTGTTGGGTCTTCTGGTTTGCTTAGGATGTTTTGAAGGGCTTTAGTTGGTTTATATGCTATGCTGATTCCATGTGGTTGTCTGTTGGTGATTTTTGAGATATTTTTGATGTGTGGCATGACGTATGTAATTTTTTTAGGGTTTGTGTTGGTTGTGCTGTATTGGGTTGAGTGGTTAGAGACTTTTTGATAAAGTTGCCTGGGTATCCACTTTGTTGGAATGTGTTGTAGATGTTCCATTTCCTTTTTCTGCTGTTCTTGGTTTCTGTAGTGTGTTTGGGCTCATTTAAATAAAGTCCTTACATAGCTGCTCTTGTGCAAGGTTGGATTGTTGCTTTAGTAGTGGAGCACCTGGTTAGTATGGGTGGTTTTTCTGTAGACTTCCATTTCTAGTTTGTCATTGTGGTCTCTGCTAATCAGGATGTCCAGGAAGAGTAGCAAGTTGTAAACTGGATTCCTTTAAAAATGTTATTGATGGTTCTGTGGGTGTTCTCTAACTGGTCCTTTTTTATTATGGTGAAGGTATCATCTACATATCTGATCGATATTTTCAGTTGTATTTGTGGAAGTGCTGTGGGTTCTAGATGAGGTTCATGATGACCTGCCTTAGAATGAATCCATAATCTGTATTTTCAGACCATAATGTGTCTGTAAAGAATTATTTTTAATAAGATACTAAAAGCTCCATCCTAAAGAAAGTGTACTCAACCTAGACTTCAGCATTATCTATATAAAATTTAAATTTTGTATTGTACCATGCACTAGCTTGGGCTTTAGAAAATATTTGGTTAATCTTAGAATCTAAGCAGGGTCAGCTAGGTTATTACTTGAATGGAAGAGCGCCAAAACTGGGAATAAAAAACACTCAAAACAAAAAAAAAATGATAAACCACTTTGCATTGCTGCCAACAAAACTGCATGGTATAGTCCCTAGGAGCTGAATGCAGATCAAGGACATCTTTATCTTTTAAAGACACAATTCTTTGCATTTAAGTGTCAAATTTGATTTTCAGAAGATCCCTTTCAAACTCTTCACAATCTTTCTCAGCACAACCTAGGAAGAATATCTAATCCTCTGTTTGTAGCAGTAGTTCTAAGCTGCTTGCTGGTAGCAGACCAACGTGGAATAGAAAGGAGCAGTATTGCTGTCTTTTTTTAAAAAAAATCCTTTTATTTATGCACTGTGGAAGCAAATAAATACAATTCTCAAGCTGCTTTAAATTTGACTAGCGTTTAGAGCAGGAGGAAGGCCAGGGTGATTACACTCCAATAGATTCTCTCTCCCAGCTGGCCCTTCTCTTGCCAAATCTCAGTTAACAAGTTTTCTAGATAAGAGATTCCCAACTTCCAAAGGACTCATGTTAAAGAGTTTAATCCTCTCACTGTTCTGCTAGTTCTGATTAAGAACCTATCCCTCTGCTCTCAGGAATTTGGATTAATTACCAGACAGTTAGCTGAGCTTTTGGGATTCATTTACCTCCTGAGAAAGCATTTAGCTAACAATTATGCTGCATTTTAGCAACTTTCCAGAAGAGGCCCAGACACTGGAAAACATAAATATTTCAGCCAACAGGCATCTTTTATTCAATAAGCTTTAATCTCTAAATGAACATTGAACTACAACACAGAAATATACATAGGCAAAAATCAGTTAGCAACATACAAGAAGTTATAATCAATTTTACAAGGAATCATGCCCATAGAAAGAATAATGCAGATCGCCTTTGATATTATTTAAATACATTAAAGAATATGCCTGCCTAATGTCTTATGAATAATCATAGAGGTTATAATCACCTCTTCCCTATTTTTCATCCAAACGGAAAAAAAAAATCAAGGCCGCTCGGAGCCTAATTTGCAATCTCATAGGAGCCACGTTGATCAACCTTGACGGACGTTGGTTTTTAGAACAACAAATTTGCTGAGCTTTTTTGTTTTTACAAATGCAGATTAGTTTAGGAAACAATATTTAGTGACATTAGTTTGACTTAGAACTTCATCCATAAGTTTTTATTATTTAAAATTCCCAGTAATTGGGAATATCTAGCCCTATATCTATCTATCTATCTATCTATCTATCTATCTATCTATCTATCTATCTATCTATCTATCTATCTATCTATCTATCTATCTATCTATCTATCTATCTATCTATCTATCTATATTGTCAACTAAAAATGCTTCTTTAGTCTTTTTAGTTGCCAGGAGAAAGGGAGTGGGGAAAGTAGCGCATTCCTTAAATTCTTGAGATAATTGCTAGGCAGCCGAAGCTGTTGGTGTGCAGGATTATTATTGGAGAGGATGATTGATGACTATTGGTTATGGATGTGTCCCATTGGAGAATATACATCCAGGGGGTGGGGGGAAGACCAGGATCAAGGGTGAAATGAATGACGTGTCTTAAAGTCAGCTTCACCCAGGTAATGCCGACATGGTCACTCCTAATAAATCATTTTTTTTTTTTTTTTACTTTGAGAGATGCAGCTAGAGATTTATGATTTGAATGGGGACATATTGTCAGAGCCTTGACATATATATTCCAAGAATGGAAATCCACAAACTGCATGCAGCCCCAAATCACCCTTTTTATAATCAATACCACCCTGAGAAATTATACATTTTGAATTAAATCCCTGAGAAACAGAAGTGCAACTCCCCATCAGTTTACATGAAGAGAAGCTGTGAGTCCAGGAGGATCCCGACCCCCCCAAAAATTATACAGACTGTTCTAGCATTATTTTTGTATGTATATGTTATAAATTTGGAGGCTGGTTTTTCTATTCTATATTGAGTAAGGTTTATGATATTTCACTGTAAATGTCTGTTATTGTTTTTATAAATTGCCAAATGTAGGGATTAATAAAGGACTTCTCAAAAAGTTGTCTCTCTGTAGTCTACCCAAATTGACAGCCACCTAGCCTAATTTTCTGGAAAATTGTAGTTATCACAGATTAAATGTGAAATTTGTTCCTGTGATTCAGTTGGATAGAAAGGTTATCAAGCAGTATTGGGAATTAGAACTCACTTTGATACAACACAGCAGAAATATCTAACTCTCCAGTGAAATCATGGCCCTGAAAGATGAAATGCCTATATTTTTAAAGAATAATTCCAGGGGTGGGATTCTACCAGTTCACACCTATTTGCTAGAACCAGTTGTTAACATTCTAAGCAGTTCGGAGAACCAGTTATTATAAGAAATTACTGACCTAATCCTGTAAGGAAGGCAGGAAAGAAACATTCTGGTTTTGCTTACAGAAACTGCCTCTCCGTTAACCCTTATTACGTTCTTGGCAGGACTAGACTTCCTGTGTCAGGAACATCTCTGGAGTTTTTTTCCCCTCCTTTGCTGGTACTTTGCTTGTGTGGAGTGTCCATTCAAAGTTACAATGGCACTGAAAAAAGTGACTTATGACCGTTTTTCACATTTACAACTGTTGCAGCATTCCCACAGTCTGAGAGGCCAAGCGAGGAGATGCGTGCCTTGATGTGAGTGATATTGAGATAGCCACACCCAGCCAACAACATGACCACCAAGCCACATCCACCCAGTCACATGACCACCAAGCCACGCCTACCAACTAAGTCATGCCCACAGAACCGGTTGTTAAAAAATTTGAATCCCACCCCTGAATAATTCCATCTCTTTCCAAAACAAGAAAGACAGAAAAATATAGTCAAGTGGTGGAGACTAGAGATTAACTTCCTCCCTCACCAGAAAAGCAAGAAAGACAACAATGGTGTTTCTAACATATTTATGTTCATCAACAAAATGTCTCAAAGATATAAATGCTTTATCAGAACAGAAAACACCACAGTGTAGTGGTGTGTTTAAGATATTTGACTAGGATAAACATAGGTTCAAATCCATACTATGGAAATTAAGCCAATTGTTATACATAAAATTAACCTGCTTCACAAAGTTGCTGTTGTTGACCAGTATTATTTAAAAGAGATCCCCTTTGATGGAGGAAAAGAGGGAGCAGGATATATCCCTATTTATCTTTACATCTCAAGAAAGTTGAAGTAATCAAAGCTCCTATGGCAAATGCTGGCAAGCAGCCAAAGAAAGGAAGGTAAACTAGTGATGAAGTAAACCAGGAGTGTCAAACTCGCGACTTTTTTCCCCTTCTTCGCTAAACCAGGTGGGGGAGGGGCCAGCACATGACAAATGTGGCCCATGGGCCAAGAATTTGACACCCCTGAAGTAAACAATGAGAAATTAAGAAATTAAGAAACTCAGCAAGAAAAGAACATTTTAATTTAGTTGCTACTTTAAAATCCAGGTTGCTACTTTAAAAAATATCATAATCCTTTATTTTTCAGGTCAAGAAGATCCTAGAATAAATTAGGAGAAACTGGTTAGAGTGCCCCTCGTGTAAAATAGATGAGTGTGCTTTGCTTTCTGTAATATTTCCTTTAAAAATTAATTATGTGAGTTCTGCATGCAATTTATTTTATTTGCCTTCCACCCCACCTCCCAGGTTCTGCAAATTTGCATTGAATGACAGGTGCTTTTTATATGAAAATAAATGGGTGGAATAATATAGCTCCTTTCAAGCTATATTGTAGTAAAGTAAGAAAGGAGGAGTTTCATTCCAGAGACCAAACCAAAGCTCCCTTGACATCTATACAATCACTGGGGGAGTGGGGGAGTGGTAATGTATTATTATAGACTGGGAAATATAAAACAAAGCAGAAAATCTATAGAGAGTTAAGTAGAAAGGGAATAATCAGTTCAGAACAGAGGAAAAATGCTCCTAAGTAAGCTTTAATCTTCAAAAAAAGAAAAGGCTAGAATGCTAATAACAACCTGGTCTTCACATTCAGACTGCCAGAATGACCCAGGGCTGACAAGAGTATCAAAACCTCAGAGATCTTCCACACTTCTAATGCATCTATTGAAACGAACAAAGCAGTTTCAGTAAGAAGTTAGGCTTTGAGGCCAGACTGAAATGAACTGAAATTTAACACTTCACTCATTACTGAGTTAGGCTCGGTGACCTAAATAGCCCCATTCAGCTCTAGGCTTCTATGATGCAAGAGCATCTGGAAATACTGGCCATCACCGAGACTCAATGACTTGCTCCCAGTTAGTTGTAATACAGTATATTTCAATCTCTTCCAACCCTCTCAAGATTTTCTCTGAAAATTTCAAGGGTCCCTTGTTCTTCTTTCTTTGCACATACCTGCTTATTGTCTCCCTTCTTTCAAATTATATTAAACGTAGGAGTGTCAAAAACAATACTGACCAATATTATCTGTTTACATGTGCTGTCTTCAATTTAAAAACCTCTAATGCAGAAATTCTGTAAATTATCTTAATATGTTATACATTTACATACTTAGTTGTTATATTTGCATCGCATCATTTTATCAGCACAACAAAAAACAGGTTCAGTTGAGACATAGTGATGTCCCAAAATGCCCCAGTGAGCTCCATGCTGGATTTTGGACTTGATCCCAGATCTGTCTAGCCCTGGATCTACTCCAACACAGACCAGATTAGGATACTCAGGTTTTAACAATTGAATTATCCAAATGCAAGGGGCCAAACATTATTCTGAACATTTCTTTTGGCTAATTATCATGGATTTTGCTCAGATGCTAATCCTAACGCAGGTATTATGAATACCATCTAGGAATTTAAATAGCTTCATATAGAGTTCTATAGGTCCATGAATATTCATAATTATGCCATTGCTAGTCAGACTGATGAATATAGGTGTGGCCAGGAATGTGATCTGTCTTAAGGTTGGCTTGTGATAGGTGTAGTGCTCCATCCTGACTCTCCAGGTTCTCTTGTTGGCTTTTGAAAACATAAATCCTCTTGAACCAGCTCAGGGTTTGGTGCTGAGGGTCTGGGTTCCACAGTGGTTCTTTGTCTTTCTTTGGTACCAGTTCATGTGAAAGGAAGAGATTGAGCACAAAGGGAGTTATCCGTATACTCAGCATGATCTCCATCCCAGTCTATACAAGTGATGCCATCTAAGTTCCTATCCAGTGCCTACACTGGAGGCAGTGAAGGTCTAAATAGGAGTAATAGATTATTATCAATCCTAATAAAATAGAGTGGCCATGGGTTTTATGGTCCCCTGGATCGGGAAACTTTTCTCTAGTTCTGATTGGGTCACTACAATCTGGGGGTTCTCCTTGAGTTCAACTTGAAAACAATTTGGCAATCATGTCTAGGAGGACCTTTGCATAAATTTACCTTAACTTACTGCACCTCTGTATGGTTTGCCAACTGCACAGAGGCAGATAGGAAAGCACTCCAGAGGGTCAACATCATTGCCCAGAAGATCATTGGTTGCCCTCTCCCCTCTTTGGAAGAGTTTTATAGCTCCAGCTGCCTTAAGAAAGTTCAAAACTTTCTCAAAGACCCATCTCAACCTGGGCACCCTTTTTTTGAACTATTACCACCTTACTATGGTACAGAATACTAAAAACAAGCACAAATAGGCTGAAAACAGCTTCTATCCCAGGGCAGCAACTCTTTTGAATTCTACTGTATAAAGCAGTGTTGGTGCGGTGTTGGGGGTTTTCGGTTCAATGTGTGGAGCGTGAAGGATGTGTGTTTGTGTTTATTTTCATGTTCATGATGTGCACTGAAGATGGTGTTTGATTTCCTTGTATGAGGTGCAATGACAAAGTAAACTAAACTGAACTAAACCTTGTATGATAGCTGTGCTCATTCCTGAAAAGGAAGGAAGGTCTTACTCATTTTCAATTAGATTAATGTAATGGACTCTGTATGTGACTATGCTAGAAAGGCACTTGGAAGCTTCAGTTAGTCCAAAATGCATCAGGTTTCATCCAAGTGATATGACTTCTAGACAAGCTGCCCAAGCTCACAGTAAGCTTCTGGGCGCAATTCAAGGTGCTAGCTGTCATCTTTAAAGCATGGCATGGCATGGTTATTTGCCTGTCCCAATGGTTTCAATCCATTTTATCTGAGAACTGCTCCAGTTCTTCTTTCTGAGGCAAATGCCACCTTCTGGGTCCCAGCAGATGTAGAATTTCTGTCATAGCAGTTGCCCCCTTTAGATCAACCTTCCCCCTGAGATCCAACTGTAAAGACCGGCCTCAAGACTGTGAAGATCCAGTTCTTTCCTTACTCATCAGAACCTGGATATTAATAGAGCTCAATACATCTGTTAGTTTATGAGTTTTTCTGATATGTCTTAGTTGATTATTCTTATCAATCTTAATTGCATTATTTTTATTACTGTACTTTTTTACATATTGTTTGTTCATTTCTCAGGTGGTGAAGGAACATTTGCTCTTCTTATGATCTTATGATCCTGAAGAACATTTGAAAAAAGGAACTCGGGAATTGTCTGTTCTGAGTATAATTTTTGAAGAACCGAACTTTTCTCTAAATCACACATGGAAGTGCAGTGTCAAATTGTTCTTCATTTCTCTGTATAAGGATTTAAAATCGAGTAAATTCATAAAGTTTGCTTTGATTCTTGCTGACTGTATAGATAAAGGTTCACCATCCTGACCTGTCTGTAGCTCTTCCAAGAACACTCCAGTAATCTCAGTAATATTTAAACCATACTTTGCATTTTATAGCAGTTAAATCCACTTTGCACTGTCAGACATGGATACAATAGCATCATGGACTTTTGTCCCACGTTTAATTAAATTGGCAGAGATGTACAGGGAATAAGGCCTGGATATGTAATTGATTTTCTTTTGTTGATTATAAGAAGTGCCTCTTGGAAGGGGATTCATTTTCTCTTTTCCTTTAAAAAATATCAAAACTACAAGAACACTATAACAGCTGCTAAATTAAATATTTTTAGAAAAAAACTATTAGGTATATTTATGAAGAACTAACTTACTATTTCTCACAAAAGTTAAATGGAAGCTCTATGTTCAGAGGCAATATATCAGGGAATGCCAGGTTGGGTGAGTAAAAATAGAAGTATATTCCTGCTTTAATATCCATAGGTTCCCAAGAAGTATGAAGTTTTCAATTTCTACTGGAAAGAAGATTGCAAGACTAGATGATCTCTATATCTCATCCAATTTCCCCCAGCCTGATACCCTCCGAACAAGTTGGGATTAAAATAGTTTAAGTGAAAAGCTGCGATGTTCACAATTCTGGATAACATCATACTTAAAAATCTGAACATTGTCAAGTTACAGACACTTGGTCTCATCAAACTAGGATCTTCTCCTGTCCTCCACTGGTCATTTACTTCAGTTGAAACTTACCTAAAAGTAAAATTAAAAACTCTCAGTAGCCTGCTGTCTGTCTCTAATTTTAACTCCATGAAACCAAAACGCTTTAAGGTATTTAAAGCATTATGAACCTCGGTTCAAAAGACTACAGTGGCTTCTTTGTCTTGATTTTGTTTCCACTCAGCACATGTGTTAATCGGGCCTATTTATTAACAGGCCAACTATCCAAGATCAGCTTTTAATGGGAATGATTAAGTACTGTGTAGCACTTAGCAAAATAAACAGAGTACAATTGCATTCTTGTCAGTGGTTTCTGCCCTGAACAAAGGTGGACAAAGGCAATTCTGACATAACATACTGGGCTTCTACACTTTGCAAGAAATTAATGCCATGCCCCTTTAAACAAATCCTGCATTTTTTTTCTACAAATTCTCCTTCAGTCTGGTTGAAAGAGAACTGATTAATTTTTCTTTAATAATGTATGATACTTAGAAGATAGCCAAGGAATGTGTGTGATTTTAGAGAATAAGGTAAAAATTGACATTTCTATACCTTCAATTCAAAGGTCAGCTTCTTCTGAATACAGTTTTCATTTAGCTCTTACAATTAAGAGTTAACAATTTTTATTTTAAATAAATAGAAAATCAGAGATAATCAGAAACCCTTTGATTGACATTTTTAAGGAAACCGATCTGATGCACATGTCCTGGCTTAAGATGCATTTTGGAACATAAGGACTCTTCAAGTTTTCATATTTTATATTTAAACTAGGATGCATATTTTAGGTTAAGAGTGAAAAATCAAGTTTTCTTACAGAATTAGGGTTCATTTTCATGATTTTTTTTAAAAAAATGCAAATTAATGCAAAAAGGTCACATAAATCTATCCACATTTGTTGAATTTGACACATGCTAAAATAAACTGATCAATCTGTACTTAAAATATAAAATGCTTCAATGACAGATAATCTGAAATCTTTTAATATTTCGTATTTACATTTCAATAGGAGACCAACAAATATAGACTCTGTGGCAGCAGAATACAAAGAATATTGAAGGCAAGGTATCAGTGGGGTATAGTGAACAACCTTAGGAAAAATTCAGTTGAGCTTGCTTCCGAATATATGAAATGAAATGGTAAAGAATTTCCTGCCTGAGCACTAGAAGACCTCCAAGGTTCCTTCCAACTCTGCTATTCTATTCTATTCTATTCTATTCTATTCTATTCTATTCTATTCTATTCTATTCTATTCTATTCTGTTCTGTTCTGTTCTGTTCTGTTCTATTCTATTTAGCATTTTTGTGTTAACAATTTTCTCATGTAAAAATTCTAATAATGAAACCATTACAACTGAAATCACAAATTGCATTCATCTACCATACGTTATAACCAATAATGCTATTCCTAAATTTTCTGGGAAGGATCAGAAAGCGTTCAGTTCAGAAATACTTAAGCATAATGACCCACATTAATCCCTTTTTTGATTTGGATTTTTATTGACGTGACTCTATTCTGAGTTGTTTCTTCCCCTTGACTTCTCCCCAAAGCCAATGTTCAGTTACAGCAAACTGAAGTTATACTCATTTTTAAAAATGCAAGGTATATGATCTCTTCCACTAATTCTGATATCAAGGGTAACTATATGGCTACTGCCTTAATAAACTGCTTTAGTAGAATTATCTGCCCTTAAAAAAAGTATATGAGGATTTCGAAGATATCCAAAACCTCAGCAGAACTTCGAATTTATCATGGCATGTGATAACTTCTTTAGAGTCACATTAAGCAAAACTGCATGTATAGTATAGGAATGACAAGGCTATTGGGGTAAAAATTAGCTTCAATGTTACGTCATTGTTCATTGCAATGTGCAGCTACCAATGAGTTAGAGTTTCCTTGTCTGATTGCTCACTGCAATCTGGTGGTCCTACATAGTCAAAAGGGCAATCTATGCAGGGGATCTGGTAGATTGCACTCATATTCAATCTGTAAGCTTCCCATAAAAACCTGGTTGGATACTGTGATAACAGAATATTGGACTAGAATAGACTTTCATCTGATCCAATACAGCTGTACTTAAGATCACTTCATATACAACTCTGCAACTGAAGCCAACTTTGCTCAACCTTTTGTAAGAGGTAAGTACTAGTTAGGAAATTACCTGAATTTTTTAAAAGAGTGGAAGAGGTTATTTGGATCTATTCCCTTGCTTTTAGTAATAGTTTACAGGTAGTCCTCTAATTGCAACCACAATTGGGACCAGAATTTCTGTTGCTATGCAAGATAGTTTTTATGTGGGCCACACCTGATTTTACAACCTTTTTTGCCATGGTTGCTAGCAATGACATAACCTTGAGATTTTGCAACCATTATAAATACAAGCCATCTGCCAAGCACTCAAATTTTTATCACGTGCCATGGGAATGCTGTGAAAATCATAAATGCAAAGATCAGTTAGTTGTAAGTTACATTTTTCAATGCCATTGTCATTTTGAATGATCACTAAAATAATTAGTGACTTGAACTGTAAGTCAAGGACCTGCTCTAGTTTATAAAAAAATCAAGAGATGAAGGATTTGTTTAATAAAAAAATAAGGATTATTATATTGGGCATGTCAAAGACCAGGTCTGGCCTTTGTCTGGAGCTCCAAGATTCATACTCCAAAAGAGTAAGTGGGACCAGGAGAAAACCTAATTTTGCTTTAACTTAGTTAAATAATGGGATTATTTGATAATTTCCCCCTTCTGTCTCCTTAAAAACTAGATTGAAGTTGGGAAACAATTTGGAGGTTACTTTCCAAATCTGAGCAGTTGCCTTTGCCCTGGCCATGTCCTACTAGTGATATCCTCTTACGTCTGTAAATCCCATATAGCAACAGGAACTGGTTTCAAAGAGGGTGATCTCGCAGTTATCTTATTCATTAAGTCTTTGAATCTTGCTCCCCTAACTCATCAACCTTACCCTTCCCATGCTATCACAAAAGCTTTCACTGTCTACCCAGCATCAGCATCTGTCTGTGTCAAAGGCTCTAGGCAGCCGTAATGTTCTACCGCAGCATGGCATTCAACTGTAATCAAAAGACCTGCTGCAACAGAAGCCCTTGCTGGTAATTTCTTCCCAGCTCAAAGTCTTGGCAATGCAGCCTTGGAGCAGGCATATGAACGGCTGTCCTCCTTGTCCTCTTATTGAGCACCGTAGAGCTGGTAAAGAATGACCTTGCTCAAGGAATAGCACAATGCAACACAAGAGCAATAGCTGGCAGTACAAGAGTTACACTATGGGGACTGTAGTGTCATTGCTCTCTCTCTCTCTCTCTCTCTCTCTCTCTCTCTCTCTCTGCATGTGTGAAGGCACGGAAAGTTCAAGGCACACGTAGAAAAAAGAAAATGAAAGATGCACAGTTCCCAATTTTGAAGTAAAAAATTCTTCTATTCCCCTTTCCATTAGGGAATCTTTACTCTTAAGATATTTGTATGAGGAAGAAAGAGCAGGACATTTCATTTTATTTCATTACATGAACCCACTTCATGTGGTCTACATAGCCAGGATAATCAAAAGTATAGCACTAACACAGGTCTATTCAGTGGAGATAACATTTATTGTTATAGAGTAGGGATGTCAAACTCAATTTCATTGAGGGCTGCATTGGGGGGGGCAGGGGCAGCATGGCCAGGGGGGCAACTTGATGTTACTCATGTTGGGGGGGTGCCTGTGGCCCAAGCACTCTGCCAGTGAAAACGGGCTCCCGAGCTCTGTTTTTGGCAATGATTGCCTCCTCTACCAGCAAAAACAGAACACCTGAGCTCCATTTTTTGCTGATAGAGGGCTGTAGGAGGCCATCACAGACCTCCCAAGCTCCATTTTCACTGGGAGAGGCACCATGGGCCAGATCTTTGCTGTTTCCAGGGCAGCCCCACAGCACCCTTGAGTTTAACACCCCTTTTATAAAGAAAGAAAACATTAGTATCCATTATGTGATGATTATGATGATTGTTACAATAATAAAAGAATACCACAAAGAATCAAAGGAAAAAAGGGGGGGGGAAACCAGATAGAATGCAATGAATCCCAGAATGTTCCCTCCGATAATTGCCTGGCAATGCTCAAGATCCCTTTTTGAATAAAATTCTAGGAAAAGTACTGAAAGTCACCATTAGATTTTCTTGAATAAATCAGTCACTGGAGCATTTTCCAATGTGAATTCAGACCAGCAGCTTTGGTCAAACATGTGATCCATTCATAGAAAACAGACACAGACACATAGACAAACAAACAAACACACACACACACACACACACACACACACACACACAGATAGAGAGAGAGAGAGAGTTCAGGAATTGCATTTATACCTTGAACAACAGAGGCCTACAATTTTGCCTACTTCAGCATCCTCAGAAGACAGCAACAAAGCAACTCTAAATATAGAGATAAATGTTCATATATACAGAGTATGGCCACCCCACTCAACCAAAAGACTTTTTTTTTTCCAGAAGTTAAGTTCTTGGTAGACATTCTTCATTGGCTGTATCTGATTTCATGGATTACTGATGTGGAGGCCTGTGATGTGTCTTATTTTGTGTATGGCATGCTTTGCTTCAATCCTTTTGTTTGCTGTTTCTTTCTGATGCGTGAGATCTCAAAAAAAAAAAAGAGAGGAATTTCCTATCAGATGAATCACTTGAATTGATGGTTATTAACAACATTCTTTTTAACTACTGTGTATCTCCTCTGCAGAATCAGTATACTGATTACACTACATGGTTGGATTCACTTTCTACACAAGTGTCAGCAGAAGCCCGATTGAGAGCTTCACAAAAGAATAAAGGGAGACAACAATACACTTTTTTTGAAAGATGTTTTTCAAATGCTAACAATGAAACAGAATTAGTGATGCATTCTCATTTTTGCAGGCGTTTGTTAGAATCTGAAACTCTGACTCTGCTCTGAGTGATTTTCAAAATACCTATACAATCCAATTGGCAGCCTGAGTTGCATATTCGTATTATCTTGGCAGATGTTAAATTTCTAATGAATAATTATTGAGATTCTTATCCTGTCTCCCTTTCTTTAATAGACATGTGCTTGGACTTTCAAATGGCTTTTGACAAAAGCTCCTGAGGAAGCATAGCAATTATGTGATAAGAAGCATTCTTAGTGGACAAGAAACGCAGATATATAAAGGGAGAGGTGGACAAAGGCTATATCCCCATTAGCAATAGAATCTGGAGAAAGCCATGATGATATCAAAATAATACCTGCATGTCATCACACAAAAGGCACCATAATGTAATCATATCACAATCCTTATTAAATAAGTCAGTATGCCTTTGGCACTGTAGTATCATGACAAACATGTTGAGATTTCTATCTTCTTGCTCCACTCCATAGATATGTCACGTGTGCTCACTAGTGATTTTACATACAGTATCATCCAGCTGTTACCAAAGAGATTTAAAACATGAACCTCATTATTGTTCTTTTGGCACAAAAGCAATTGGATGACTCTAAAGACACTGTTGGCTGCTAATTTTTACATGATCTATGTGGGATCCTAATAAAACTGTATTGGGACTAAGAATATTTAACTAGTTTGCAGATGACATTAAAGAGAAAAAAAGAGAAAATGCTAATGGATGGAAAATAATGGTTAAAACTAATAACAGAACAGTAAAAGTAAAAACATTTTAGAGGTGTTTGGTTGACACACAATCCCAGCTACTTGGTTGTGTCTTTCTGCAACAGTCTGCACTTTGGGTCCTATCTATTGTGGTAAGTAAAATTATAGAATTATGTTCCGAAAAGAAATGTGCAATAAAACAGCTGAGGCAGGTAGGCCAGCCATCTAAATCTTAAAATGAGGAAACAGTATAGTAAAATACAGAGACACCAATTAAAGACCTTCCCTGGAATGTGGTATGATTTTTATGGTGTAAGCTTCTTCCACACTCAAAAGTGGAGGAAGTGCAGAAAGAAACTATGATGATGACACAAAATAGCATCTTTTGTAGCTTTAACTACAATTTGAGTGTAAAAAAGAAATCTTAGCAAGGACATTTTCTGATATGTGCAGTTCTGTCATAAAATATGTTTATCCAGCTTGGATAGCTCACTGGTTTGTCAAAGGTCAGTCAGTCCAAGATGGAAATGTGACTATCCCTTGAGATGATCATTTGCGATAAGATGGACTCTGTTACATGAGATGCAATCTAATCATAAATTTAAAGTTCTGCCACAGTGGGGTTCATTTACAACTAAAGGTGCAGATTTCAAAACACAAGACTACCCTTGTCCTTGGACAAATAATTCTCTGATACATTATGCTCTAGATTTGTTGAAGTACATAAAAATGATTACTTCTCCTCTACGCTCTTTGGCAATTGGGGTCATGAGGGCAGCACAGTCTGGATTCCTTTTTTTCCTAGTCTGGAGAAATTGAACTCTTTGCAATTCAACATGTCTGCATGTTTGCTTAGCCATTTAGTGAGAAGTTTCAAATTTCCTCACAATCCAGTGCTGTGAATGAAATTTTCTTTCCTTCTTTAATTTATTTCGACTTATATACCCATTCAACTCATGTTATGACTCTGCTGGCTGACAAACAAATTGTAAAATCATCATAAAAGGAATATGTATCAAATACAGACAAACCAAATACTAACTTATATAGTATAATATCCCTTAGAGATGGACTCATTCAATCTTCTGTCCCTGTGCCCATGGAAACAGCCAGGTCTTCAGTGTTTTACAAAAGGTACTTGAAGTCACTCTAAATATTAAAACTCTAATTCATTTCATCTAAAAATTGCCTTTGGATACATTGAATAGTATATGCAGTGGATATCCAGGTACATACTCTGAAGTCATTTTAGTTTGCAGTTGTGTTGAGAGGTGCTTTTTATGCCTGGTTTAGTTCTGATGGGGATGTCTCAGAAGAGTGCAGGATGTGGGTGTTTTAGCAGGTGTGGGTGGCAGCTTACCTGTCTAGATCTGGATCTGTGCTGCTGCTGAATGCTTGAGTAAAAGCGAGTCTAGGTTTCGGATGAGCTCTATGGACTGGTTTACACCTGTAAGTTAAATAGAGGGGGACTTTGGACCTGGCAGAGAGGTGGTGTGGTGATGATGGTGGGGGTTGGTTTGTTCAGGTAATATGGAGCAGCCAGTAACAAGATAGTGGTGATGGGCAGAGGGAGTTATGGTGGAACACAGGAAGGCATACTCAGCGCTTTTTACTGACTCTTCCTTTCAGTGGGCTCAATCCCAATGCCCAGTCACTAGATCAAGAGTGGCCATGGCCTTATCATAGATAAGACAGTATGTGTAACTGAGATCTGAGTGAAGGTCCCATATCAGAAATGTACCTACCTGGCTTTTGAGTGATGATCAGTTACAACTTCAACGAAAGGGACAGAGGAATGGCTTTGTTCATCCAGGAGACTCTGGTGACCTTCACAGACATTTCTTCACAGATAATCAAATGTGAAGCTCTGTTTGAGAAATCGGGCTCCAGTGAACAGATGGGATTACTATCTCTGTACTGATCTCCCTGCTGCCCAGAAGCTTCCCTGCCTGAACTCTCCATACTGTACTGAATTGGCTTTGATTTCCCCAGACTTATGGTTCTGGGAAATGTCAATATGCCTTTGCTGGACTTGGAGTCTGAAGTTACTGAGGAAATCAGGGTCATCCTGGCAATCATAAACCTATCCCAAATCACTAAGGGCCAGATAGGATTCACATATTGGATCAGTTTTAGTCTCAGGTTGATATCAATGTGATTTGGAGAGGTGGAATATCACTTTTTATTGCTCTGGAATTCTTGAGTTTTACTGGATTTCTTAAGGACATTCATATGAATCTGATTTTCTTCTCCTGTCTCTTTCTATACGTGTGCACCTTTCCATCAGTGTTAATTCCTGATGACTGTCTAGACTGATCCCTGCAAATTTATTGGCAAGATTTCAGTTGCGGTTTGGCATGTCTGTTTCCTAGGACTGAGAGAGACACAAAACTTATCACTGGATCTTCCAGAGTTGAATGATCCCTGGCCTTTTTCTGATCTTCCCTTTTGGGAAAGGTTTTGAAAAGGTAGTTGGCCAGCAGCTTCAGAGAGGATAGATATTGTTATTAGATGTTATCTGATACCTTTCAGTCAAATTTCATATCTGTATCAAAGTAACATTTATTTATTTATTTATTTATTTTTATTTATTTATTTTCACATTTTTGAACCACCCTTCTGTCTCAGAGAGGGTGGGGTACAATAACATACAGCAAACATACAGCATATAAAAAAATTTAAAAAATAGAAAGGTCTTAAATTAAACAGTTATAAAGGATCTGTTAAAGCCTTGTTAAAATTAGTTTAAAAAGCAAAGGGAGGCCTCTTAGAGTACCAGCCAGTCATATGGCAATGTGCATCTCTGGGCTTCTTACATGAGGCCTCAGAACCATGTTTTAACTTTTCTTCAGAATTCCAGGAACCTGGGATCCTGCTCCACCTCTGGGGGTGGGTGGGTGGAGAATATCACAGGATGGAGGAAATGGGGATATTGATAACATCTGTAGATGACCTATAGTGGAACTGGACTGGAGATGGTGCCTTCCTCTTATCCTTTTTGATATCCTGATGGCCTTCAGTATCACTGATCTTCTGTATGGTCTCAGGAGGTTGTGAGTGGGAAGCACATCATTATGTTTCTATTTTTTCCAGGTCGCTTCCAACTGGTATTAGTGACATTTCGGGGAGGCCCTTTTAGTTTAGTTTAGTTTAGTTTATTGTCATTGCACCTCATATAACGAAATCAAATACCATCTTCAGTGCACATCATGACCATGAGCATGAAAATAAACACAAACACACATCCTTCACCCTTCACACATTGAACTGGAAACCCCCGACACCACACCAACACTGCACTATACAGCAGAACTCAAAAAAGCTACTGCCCTGGGATAGAAGCGGTTTTTCAGCCTATTTGTCCTTGTTTTTATTATTCTGTACTATCTGCCAGATGGTAATAGTTCAAAAAAAGAGTTCCCAGGATGAGATGGATCTTTGAGAATGTTTTGAACTTTCTTAAGGCAGCAGGAGCTATAAAGCTCTTCCAAAAAGGGGAGAGGGCAACCAATGATCTTCTGGGCAATGACATTAACCCTCTGGAGGGCTTTCCTATCTGTCATTGGGCAAACCATACAGAGGTGCAATCTGTTAAAATGCTTTCTATGGTGCAGTGGTAGAAGGTCACCAGCAGTTTCTCATTCAGTTATTTTTTTCTGAGAAGCCCCAGAAGCCCCCTTTGACTCATGCTTTGTGAGGTACCTCAGGTTTCTGTTTAACATATTCATGAAGCTATGAAGACAAGCTAATTCCACTGGAGCAAGGCTGATAAAGCCACATTATACATGTCAATGAGATCTATTATACAAGTCAATGAGGTCTATTTATTATAAAAAATTGAATAATATACTAAAATAAATTTAACACCAATTCTTTTTTAGTGTTAACAATGCTTCAGCTATTTTTACTTAACACTTTATTTTTATTTTTGAAAAATTCAGTATACAGTAGCTCCTGAGATTCCATACACTGACAAGGTTAAAAGTGTATAATCAAATAATAAAAATATAATAAAAAGCTATTTGATCCAGCAGGAATCCTGAACATCATAAAATCATATGACAATTTTCAGAATCAGGCACCAAATGCTTGTTAAAATAGCATTATCTTAACAATTTTGAAGAATACAAACAAAGGATATCAGGCATATTTCTAAGGATAAGATGTTCAACAAAATGGCTACTATAGAGAAAGACTGCCTTTGGGTCCATGTCCCTTTGAATTCTTAGAGAGGCAGGACTCTGAGCATCCCTTCTCTGCATCCATATACAAGCTGAGCTGAATCTATTTGACAGAGATGGTCCCTAAGGCACCCTGGAACCAAGTAAAATGGGACTTTATAGGTCAAAAACAGTGCTTGAAATCTGACTCAGAAACCTTTTGGTCATTAGTGCAGTGACCAGAGAATTGATGTAACATGACAGTAGTAGCTCTTTTCCACTAACATTCTAGCCACCACATTTTGTACCAAGGTCATTTTCAAAGGCAGCCCCATCATGTGGAGTGGGGGGAGGGGTTGATGAGGACATGTATGTGTCACAGCACCGAGCCTGATTTTTTCCCCTCCCCCACAAGGAATTCTGTCCCTAAACAGAATCTCTAAGCAAGAAACTATGGATACCATAAGCACAGAGAAATAAGCTTGCTTCAATATATTTCACATAATATAATATTGAATACGTGCTATTGGTCATAGTTACTCTTTGTTTTCACCACTATTACTCCAGGTATTACTTCGTGCTCCACATTTTTTTTTATTATTTACTGTCTTTATTATTTTATAAGTAATACAAAGCAGCAAATATATCTAATATCATTTCCTCCTTCTGCTACTACTATTATTCTCCTGTGAGGTGTGTTGGCCTGAGAGAGAATGACTGGCTCTAAGATTTAGCCTGGTGCCTTAACCATTAATCCAATGGCTCTTATACATGTTATTCAAACCTAATCAATTGATAGTTTCATATTAATTCTGTAGGCAGAAAACAGATTCAGAAACAAAGATTTATTTATGGAGCTCTATCTAATACAGAGGACTGGGTATGTTTTGGATATCCCCTCGGCAATCACTTTTGAGAGATAGCAATAGGCATCCATGTATTTGATCTTAATGTTGCAAAGAAAGGAAGATTTTATACACAACCTCTGATGTCTTCTTGTTCAGTGGGAGTGCTACCCATCTTCACAAATATCAGAAATACTGTAATCAACTGGGGCTTCTACCTTGAATTGAAAAAGAAACCAACTATGATGTAGATTCTCTCCAATCAAGATTATTGCTATTATTACTATTTTCATGCTTGGTGTGGAAATGCATCGCCAAATTGTAATCAAAACAACAAGAACTGCTTGTTAGTGAATCACATCATCACTCCATCTAGTTTAGTTTTGCTGATTAGGAGCAGCTCTCCAAGCTATCAGTGGGAATGTTTTCTATCTTCTCTGAAAATGCCAAGGATTGGACCTGGCATCTTCTTCAAATCATGTGGCCCAACCACTATTATAGGATCCTGACTCTGATTTTTTTTGGGTGGCTCAGTAATGTTGTAAGAGCTCAGGCCATTTCAGTTAAACACAATGAAGTAAAGCATGGGTTAGCACATTGCACAAAGTCCAATTGATTTCTGATTGCTTATCAAGCGTTGTAATCCAGCTTGTCCAATGTTCTGTGTGAGCACCACAAGGAAGTGAGAACTAAAAAAGAAACAAAATAAAGCATTTGGACTCACTGTCAGGTGAATCTCCAGCATGGGTTTTCCCTTTAAGGCTTGCTTGTTCTCGGCTGCCATAGTAATGGGAGGGGAGGCATGGTATGTGGGTTTGGAAGTGAGTTGAGGTGATGAAGGTCCATATGAACTAAAATGGAGGTTTGCTCTCAAGTATTATTACACTGCTGAATGGTGTTTTTTTATGCCCAGTCAAGGCCAACCGTCCTAGAATTCCAGATGGACGAAACCACCCGAAGATGTGCTCCACATGACACTATGCAGAACGTGGATTGGACATTCAGCCTGGGTTCCTAGGGGGAGGGATTTGGGGAAGCTTTCAATATGTAATTTTCGCGCCTTTTGGATCAGATTTTGTTTTTCTTTCGCTGCTATCATTTCAAACTCAATAAAAGTACCTCTTCTCTACTTCAATGAAGTTGGGGGTTTTCTTTCTTGGGTTTTGAATGGATGCAAGCCTGACACTCACTTAGTATCCATCATCACACTTTTTAAAAACAGCATTTGCAGACTTTATCAGTTAATAAACTAGTAGTTCCCTTTACTGTCACAAAGTAGATTTTAACTGGGCTTTTAATCTTATTTGGTTATAGTCATTCCTCTAATGACACCTTAGTCCATAAATGTTCTTCCTTAAAGGACAGCCACATCTGAAAGGCCGAGGACACAAGTGAGACCAAAAAGCACCTGAGTAAAGAAGAGCATGGTTCAGATAAAATCACATTGTTCTTCAACCTGATTCACCCCATCTCCTCCAAAAAATTTCAAACACACATATACACAAAACTGGGGGAGAGGTACCTGAGCATTCATATATTCTTTGTTGTTCTATGTAAATAATAAATCTAAAGTGTCATAGTCTTTGTAGATCCTATACCCTACACTGGTTCTATAATGTAGGTGGAAAATAATTCCGTTATTTTTAGTCACTGAAATTACAGGGTCCAAAGGAGAAAATATCACTGACATGCCAAATAAAAGTATATCTGCCCTCTTTCTTGAAAAAGAGGTTGCTTCCAACAGGGGATGGCAATGAACTTTCACCAGAGTTACGTTTGATTTATAAGAACGCTTGGATAGGGTTTCGGATGTTTTCAAATGATTAACCAAGAAACAGAGGCACTAGATATTCAGGGGGCTCCATGCATTTTAAACACCAGAGAGGCTATTATTGATTCCCCCCGCCCCACTTCTCCTAGTATTTTGCCTTTCCCATTTGAGCAGATTAACAATTTGAACAATGTGTTATTATTTCGTGTATAATCACAGTGCGTATTATTCTAATGCCACTGGACAATTTTTATTATGTGATTTACAGCGCACTCCTGTACACTCAGTTGCATGTGTGCATAGCATAACAACCCCGACTATACAGAAACCTCTCAATTGTTTTTCACTGGAAAAAGGACTGGATTTTTTCTTTGTCCTTTATAAAAGCGCTCTTCCAATAGAGCTCCACTTATTGCTAGGTCAAGAGTATCATGAAAGTAGGAAAATGCTAGCTGGCACAAATATTGCAGCTCATTTTCAATGCCTACAAAGTAACAACCAATCACAGCAACAACTTGAGGCAGAAAGCAAGAGAAAAGGCTCTTTCCTCTGCTACAAGTGAGCCACAGCTCCAAAAAACTTTTCTTTCCTCCAGAGGAATGATAGAAATAATCTTAGCTCCTGGGCATGAAGATTATACTCTCCCTTTTTTAAGTGGTAACTTGGATAATAGAGGAACCATTTAACCTACATTTTGTGAAACTAGTCATGGCTGCCACAATCCAGTGTGCAATTTTTGCACTGTAAAAGGAGACCACGTACAGTGGGGAAGGGTGCCAGTTGCAAGAAAAAGAAGAAAAAGAAAGGAATTGCAAATTAGAAATAAGATAGAGGAGAAGCAATATCAGCAAAACATATTTGCTGGTTTCGCACATGAACACTTGGTTGCCAAGACCAATGGGTAATGGGTAAAGAGCCTATACCCCAAACCATCCTTCACATAATTATATTTAATAAATTTGTAATATTAAAAATGATTTTTGGTGCAGCACACTAAATGGAAATGTACATAAGTATGCCTTGTATACCAGCAGCAACTCTGATAATCACTGTTGGACTGTGAATTTGTCCAGCCCTTTTTCATCTGCTTTGCAATCACTTCTTAAATGATGAGAATCACTGCTATGATTTTTTTTTCTTGACAACAACATAACTTGTGCTAGACATTTCCCAACTCAGAGTTATATTTCATTTTTGAATACTGTTGATCTAGGAGTTACAGATAACAGATAATCAGAGTTGGAAGGGACCTTGTAGGTCATCTAGTCCAATCCCCCACCCAAGCGGGAGACCCTACACCATTTCTGACAAATGGCAGTCCAATCTCTTCTTGAAAGTCTCAAGTGATGGCACTTCCACAACTTCCAAGGACAAGCTGTTCCATTGGTTGATTGTTCTATATAGAGTTGCTTTAAATATCATGGGAAGCTTGAAAATGGGAGACCCATATTAATATGAAGAGTGACATTAGAAAGCTCCTGTCCAAATGTTGGCATTGAATATGTAATGGTATGTGAGAAAGCCCTTGAGGAAGGGCAAAGAAGTATTGTTTAGACAGGGAATGGTCAGACAAGAGAGAGGGCGGGAGCAGGGCCTGTCACTGCATAATGGGCAAAGAGATTCAGAAGAAACTCTCTTTAGCTTCTTATAGAGATGGCAGGAGAATTGTAATTTCAGATTTGCAAGATTAACGTGACTTCTTTAATGTAAATCTACATTAAGATAATCTAGATTTACTCTATCACATCTTCTGATAATATTTTATTGCTGCTTACTTTAAGATAGCTGGATAACCATTGCCTGCATCAGAAAAGTCTGACCTGGTATCTTACAGCCAAACTGACTGTAATGAAAGCATATAGCATTTCATCTAACCATGATAGTACCAAAATAACAACAAAAAAAGATCAGGTTATATATTATTTCAGTGATGGGTGACTAAGGCTGTGAAGATATTGTGAAACAGCACTTCAGAGAGGTCACAATGGAACCTCATGACCAAAAGTTATAAAGTTGAAGAATTGTTCTGCTCTGTAGTTCTTTTGTAAACCTAGGAAACAATTCAGGGAGGTTTTTGTTTTTTTGTAAAGACAACAGATAAAATTAGTATCAGAAAAGAGAAACCAGAGCATCAACTTTGGGCTCAAGTATTGGGAAATGGATCGAAGTAATTAATGCTATTAATCATCATGGTTATTTGTGTGATTTACATTTGAATGGGAACTCTGCTCATGCTTTCTAAAATCTGAAGTTATCAATTGTCTCATCTCTTTCTTTTAGCAAAATAGGACATATTGTGTGAAAACACAGCGTCCAGTTCATTATGAGTTACAGGGTCTTTTCATCAGTAACATTGCAAAATGCAATTGCCATTGACTGGTGCCTAACGAACAGCAATAGACAGTTTCCTTTAATTCCATTATTTCTCTTTTGAGGATAGGTGAATATTCAACAAATGAGCTGGCACAACAATTCCTTGTGCTGTCAACATAACAGATGACCTGGACCTTTAAAAAAAGTAGCTATATTCTGTAGCAGAACATAAACTTTACATGCAGAAGCACCCCAGTTCAATCTTCTTCATGCACCAATAAAAGAGAACTCAAGCTGTAGCATTCATTGGAATACTTCTGTCAGCCAGAATAGTCAATACTTGATGGAACAATAGTCTAATAGCGCTATTGGATCAGTGAACTGACGGAGTGTAAGTCAGCTTTTAATGTTTTACCATTTATTTGAAGCTGGAACATCACTTTGATTTCTGGCTTGAAAAGAGAACATTCCTTCTTTCATGATTCTACTGGAGGGAAGAAATGGTTTATACCAGTTAGGAATTGATAGTCACCTAACACAAGTCCTCACTGGTTATCAACTGAACCAAACTTGCTATATCATGGACTACCTAAAGACATAAATCCACAGATAAAAGCATGCTTGGTAAAATGTATTGAACTGGGGAAGCAGCAGAGAAGACTGAACCTTAACTCACTGTCAGATGAGTTTTGGGCAACTCTGGGCAAACCTCTTCAAACGTCCTCAATAAGCCTAAAGGTTTATATCTAAAGATACATTCTCTAAGGCAGCATGGGCAAAAGTCATTTAAGGCTTTCAAGATAATAACCAATAGTTTATACAGTATTTCATCCAGAAACAGACGGCTATCAGTGCAGTGTCTTAATCACAGATATAAATGGTCCCTTTGCATTCTTCCCAAGACTTCCTACCTGCACTAGAAATTGCAGTTGGTGCAAACTAGCACCAACTGCAATTTCTAGTGCGGGCACAAAGACAAATCCAAATGAAGTGCATTACTATAGTCAAGCCTGCACATTACCAGCAAATGAGCCATAGTTTCTCAGTCACTTTTGCTGGAAGAGATATAGTTGTTAATCAGCCAGAGTATTTAAAATAACAAACTTTCTGGTTAGAACTTGAGCTTGGGAAGCCAGAAAGAGATTTAGACCCAGAAGGATCTACAGACCATATATCTGCTCCTTTTGAGAGACTATATGCCAGTTTGGTCCAGTAGTTAAGGCACCAGGATAGAAACCTGGAAATTGCATATTCTAGTCCCACTTTAGGCATTAAAGTCAGCTGGGTGAGTTTGGGCAAGTCACTTTATTTCAGTCCAACTCACCTCACAGAGTTGTTGTGGGAAGAATAGGAGGAAGGAGTATTAGGTATGTTTATCACTTTGAGTTATTTATAAAAATAATAAAGGCAGGATTTAACCGATCTTTAAACAATAATCTTATTCAGAACAGTTAGATCTATCACTTCTCTAGAATTATGGAACCTAACAATAAACACCTCTCTCTTACCTATATTCAGTTTTAATTTATTATCCCTGATTCACCCCATACCTGACTGTAAGCAGGCATTCGGGGGAGAGTTCCTGAAGATGTCACAAAAAATAAATCTAGTAACATCAGCCTAACAATAACACCAAGATTTAAATCTGATTATCTTCTTCAGTAATCTTGTGTGGGTATTAAAAAACTAAAAGTGAAATGTAGAAAGAGCCATGGTGGCACAGAGGTTGGAATGCAGTATTACAGGCTAAATCTGCTGACTGCCAGCAGATAACAGATAACAGATAATCAGAGTTGGAAGGGACCTTGTAAGTCATCTAGTCCAACCCGCCCCCCACCCAAGTGGGAGACCCTACACCATTTCTGACAAATGGCAGTCCAATCTCTTCTTGAAAGTCTCAAGTGATGGTGCTCCCACAACTTCCAAGGGCAAGCTGTTCCATTGGTTGATTGTTCTCACTGTCAGAAAGTTTCTCCTTATTTCCAGGTTAAATCTCTCCTTGTTCAGTTTCCATCCATTATTCCTTGTCTGGCCTTCTGTTGCTTTAGAAAATAACTAGACCCCTTCCTCTCTGTGGCAGCCCCTCAAATATTGGAAGACTGCTATCATGTCTCCCCTGGTCCTTCTCTTTACTAGACTAGCCAAGCCTAGTTCCTGCAACTGTTCGTTGTATGTTTTAGCCTCCAGTCCCCTAATCATCCTGGTTGCTCTTCTCTGAACTTTTTCTAGAGTCTCAACATCTTTTTTGTAATGTGGTGAACAAAACTGGATGCAGTACTCTAGGTGTGGTCTTACTAAGGCTTTATAGAATGGCATTAGTACCTCCCTTGATCTTGATTGTATCCCTCTGTTAATACAATTTAGGATTGCATTAGCTTTTTTGGCGGCTGCTGCACACTACTGGCTCATATTTAGTTGGTTGTCCACTAAGACTCCAAGATCCCTCTCATAGTTACTGCTGTTGAGCCTGGTTTCACCCAGTCTATATGTGTACTTTTGGTTTTTCTTGCCTAAGTGTAGGACTTTACTTTTCTCTACATTGAATTTCATTTTGTTAGATACGGCCCAGTGTTCTAGTCTGTCAAGATCCATCTGGATCTTGAGCCTATCTTCTTGGATGTTTGCTATTCCTGCCAGCTTAGTATCATCTGCAAATTTGGTAAGTTCCCCTTCTTTTCCCTCATCTAAGTCGTTAATGAAGATATTGAAGAGTACTGGGCCTAAGATGGAACCTTGTGGCACCCCACTGCTTACTTTCCTCCATGTAGACTTAGATCCATTTAGGACTACTTGTTGTGAGTCCATCTAGCGGTGGTTTATTCCACTTTTTTCTAGCTTACTAAGAAGTAGGTTATGGTCTACTTTGTTTAATGCCTTGCTGAAATCTAAATATATTATGTCACAGTATTTTGCTAGTCTACTAATTTAGTTTGATCCTGATTGGCTCAAGATTGACTCAGCCTTCCATTCTTCCAAGGTTGGTAAAATGAGGAGCCAGATTGTTGGGGGCAATATGCTGACTCTGTAAACAGCTTAGAGAGGGCTGTAAAGCATTGTGAAGTGGTATATACATGTAAGTGCTAAGTGCTAGTATTATTGCTATGTAGTTCTGGGAAATGCATATGGTAACACCCATTTTGTGGAGCAACTATCTGTCTCTAAGGGAGCCATATTGTCTGAGACCTGACAGGCAAGCTGACATTTCTCCAGTCTCATTTGTGATCCATAAAGATACCATGATCAATGGTATCTAAAGCTACTGAAAGGTCAAGAAGAACTGAGTCACACTCACCCTCATTTATTTTGTTGACCAAGGAAGTCAATCCTGCTGCCTCCTCAATAACTATATTGAAATGTGTCAAAACACTTTGAAATGAGTTAAGAAGAAGACTAATAATTATCTCCTTTTAGCAAAAGGAGTAGTGTAAAGTGATGTATTAAATCAACTAAAGCATCTGTAATAACCTCCTAGCTAAAAGTTATGCATCTTGGAAGGTTTCTAGGAAGAATTCTAGGAGAAATATTACTGTATGGAGCACTTCCCTTGCAACACAAAACAAACCAGCAGACCATGAGTTTGCGGCTTTAAACTCACAAAAATATCTGTTTCTGCCATAGAAGAACTTATGAGTCTTCTACAATAAACATGCTCCATATGGTACAATTACTCTGCCATTCTTTTCACATTTGCTTTTAGTAAATAAATGAGTCTTACAGCGTGTTTTGGTGAATGACCATCTGATCAAGGAATGTTGGCCAGGTAATTATACATCACTCTTTGACAAGGTGATATAAGATGAAGAAGAGTTTCTGTGATGCTGTGAGTAAAGGATGTGCAGTAGGGGCTTTTTTAAAATTAGAAAACAGAAAACTCACCTTTGATATTTCTTGTAAAGTTATCTCAAACTTTATTTTCCTTCAGAAAAGAAAAAAATCCTTTTCACAGCATTTTTTAAAATCCTGGTCAAGCTTCAAATTTAATTCGATTGAAAAACATGTGTGTCGTACCTTGTAAGTCATCTAGTCCAACCCGCCCCCCCACCCAAGCAGGAGACCCTACACCATTTCTGACAAATGGCAGAAATGAAACTACGTTCATTGTCTCCCCTTGGCCAAAACAAATCATTAGCAATTCTGCCTTTCTGCCTTGTCTTGAAAAGTAAGCAAACTCCCCTTCTTTATCATCAATCCTTTATTCCCAAACCACATGTATAGATGCACTTCAGGGAAACCAAGCCAAGATGCCAATTCCTCTGTGAGGTTGCAGATGTGCATGCTTTACTATCAGTGCCATGCAACAGGTTATTTGAGGGGGGGGCATGGACAACACACACAAGGGCTCAATATTGTGGAAATTGCCTATGCTGAAAGATATTCCAGGCACTTTGTAATTAGCAGTGAAGAAAAGCATTCCTAATTCATTAGGTCAACTTTAATGGGTTCCTCATTAAAAGTTTTTGCTCTTAAGCTGACAGAAGCTGGAATTTAATAGTAGCTTCCAGCACTATCTTTATGAGCAGATCTCCATTGAATCTGTCTCTTTATCACCTGAAGAGAGGTTCCTAAATGGAAATTCCTCAACCCTAAGCAACACAGATTGATCAGAAGCCTAGAGATGGTTGTGCCCCTGTGCTTTAATAAACGGAAGCCACTCTTGCTGCAAAGGTCAGCCCTCATTAGTACTGACCAAGTTGGCTTTAAATTTATTTTAACTCCCTTGTCCACCCATGTCTTCACTATTAAATATATAATAGAGGAGTTCATAAATATAACCAGTCCAAGAAGAAATTTTGCAAGGGTTTAGCAACCCCAATCATAGTAATAGTAACCATTCCGTATGAACTTTCTTTATAAAGTAGGAGAGAACTTCTCTCATATTCAGACCATAAAATGAAGCCCTTTCACTCATCTTTTCCATTAAATATATTGTTACAACTCATAAAACAATGCCAGTCCCTTCATATAGCAATCCAAAACTTTAAGGACAGAGAAAAAATGAATCGGGGAGGGGAAAATGTGCAACAAACTCTAGATAGATCTAAATAACTAGATAATCTAGTTATTTATTCCTAAATTATTCTTACCATTTATCAAGCCTGAAATGTGGTAATTCCAAGGCCTGAGAAAGAAAAAGCTGAAAAAAGTTTTGGAATTCATCACATTCAGATCTTGTCTGTGAATTGGAAAGTCAACGTAGAAAATAAGATAGAAATGACGGAAATGACTTGCAGAAACTGTTATTTAGGCAAAAAATGGCTGAAGCATTTTTAAGTCAAAACAATGAGATAACATTCAGAAGCATCTGAGACAGACATCTCCCTAATTTATTAAAGTGCATTAAATAATAAAAAGGAGGAGGATGTAGAGCACAATCAAACTTGCAAAATTCTGTTAGTATAGCCAATATCTCAGTTAGACATAGTTTTAGCCTTCTTGTGGAGCTGGTTTCCTAGTTTAGTCTACATAGTGAAGTTGGCAGTCTCCAAGATTGTCATCTTCTTTTGCCAGTACTACTCATTTCCTTCCTTGGTTTCTTTTTCTAGAAAAAAAAAACATGATACAATCATTAGTACAAAATCCATCCATTCAAACTGCTTTCTTCTCACAATATTTCCTGTAGAAAAAGCTTCTTTCCTTAAGACTTTGTAGCAGGAGTAAAACCTCACTGTCAGTTTCAGCTCTGAATAAAACTAACTCATTTCCAGCAAAATGTGACAAAGCTATTTTTTTTAAAAAAAAAAAGATAAAGCAACAATATTAAGTTACAACTTTTATTCTTGATGTAGTTCTTGAGATTCTGAATTAGTGCTTGTCTTTTCTTTTACATTTCACTCCCACCTCTGCCCTGTGACAGGTGCTCTTCCTTTTCACTGCATGCTCTTCTACCTGCTGAACTGAAATTAAATCAGGGCTAGAAAATAAGTACTTGACAATTTTTCTAATATACATTTTTTTTTATCCCTAGCTTAAGGGTAAGCTGGTTCTCCATCTCTCCAACCTTGTCTCTCCATCTCTCATTTTGGGAGGACTTAATATATAAATGAAATCATTTTACTGTATTCAGATGTCCCCACAGCACAATTAACTAGTTTCATCCTATGCCTGTTTGGGAAAATAAAATTAAACCAAACATCTCTATTATGGTCGCTGCCAGAATACAGTGGACTTTTGTAATAGGTTTTACAGAGCTCAGATGGAAATATATAAAAATCTCTGATTAAGTTAGAAAAAATAACTTGCAGGCATAAATGCTAAAATGTTAAGCTTAATCACTTAATTATAAAACTATGTTGAAAAGTTATAGAAGAAAAACAGTTATAAAACTGTAATAAAAATGAATGTTAATAAGATTACATGGAAATTTACATCATGTTATCTTAGTCAGACTGAACAATAATTGTTATGTTTCACTATTTGCATAGTTCAAGCTCTGAAAAAGAACGTGACCATTTTAAAAGGGACATGACTGTTATGAACTTCAAGAATTAATAATATGTATAATTTGTCTGGATTGCTCAGGAACTTTCTTAGACATGAGCTTAAGTGACGAAGTTATTTTATATTCATTTGTTTATTTCTTCATTTTGAATGACTTCTCAGCCAAAATAAGTTGCTCTGGGTGGCTTTTAAAATGATCATAAATACAATACATTTCAAAAATGAAACAGATCATCAATTAAGAACACTAGTCATATTACAATGCCCCTTACAAACAATTTCACCCAAAACTCAGAGAAACAACCTAGTCTTCAGCTCTGCAAAAGGACAATAAGGACAGAGCCTTCCAAATTTCAGGGGTCAAGCAGTTTCACAGGGCAGGTACTGTGACAGTCAAAGCATTCATCATAAAATCAGCAGGACAGCAGCGGCTGTCCCATTTGGATACGTTACAACAGTACTTGATATTTCCAAGCAGCAGAGCATTACTTTTAGTAAAAGTAAGGTAAAGGTTCCCCTCCCACATATGTGTTAGTCATTTCCGGCTCTAGGGGGCGGTGCTCATCTCCATTACAAAGTTCTCCGTTACTTTTAGATGTCCACAAATATTCCAGTTATACTTAGTGCACTGGATCTGCTTCAACAACAGTTCCATGTTTTTGTATGTTTATTTCATGTGTGCAGCATAGCCAACAAGTACTAAGGGTGCACATTACCATTGTGTAAGAACAGTAGATTTCTATATAAAATGGTACATGATCAGTGAAATGGGCTGTGGTGGCACAGTGGTTAGAATGCAGTACTGCAGGCTATTTCTGCTGATTGCCAGCTGCCAGTAGTTTGGCAGTTCAAATCTCACCAGGCTCAAGGTTGACTCAACCTTCCATTCTTCCGAAGTTGGTAAAATGAGGACCCAGACTGTTGGGGGCAATATGCTGACTCTGTAAACTGCTTAGAGAGGGCTGTAAAGCAGTATATAAGTCTAAGTGCTATTGCTGCTGCTATTGCTAAATTGCATGTTATTTTCCTGTTTATCTGCCAAAAAAATCTATAAGATATACCCCAAAATGTTTAACAAGCCAGTGTTGTTGTCCAGTGAAATCAGTCAAGGTGGCAAATAGTAATAGCAATAGCACTTAGACTTATACACCACTTCATAGTGCTTTACAGTACTCTCAAGCATCTTACAGAATCAGCATATTGCCCCCAATGATCTGGATCTTCATTTTACTGACCTTAAAAATTAATAAAATAAAAGGACAATTATTAATATTAAAAATCCAAAATTTCTTTCTTTCTTTTTTCTTTTTGCTAAGATGACTACCTTTAACCAAGTAGCCAAGAGCCCTTTTCAATTGACATGGGAGAAGATAATACCTCCCTAATAAGTAGCTATTTTCTCTTGCAGCAAAGTTTCATGTTTCCTAATTCTGAAAGCATTAAAGTAATACTAATGGAGATTTGCTCAATCACAACTAAATTCTAACTTCATGTTAAAATGAGTTAATCAGGCTGTGAGAAATGTTGGGGTGTTTGCTGCTGCTCATACTGTCGTGCAATCATGTTCATTTCTATTCAGGAGCAGGCTCCATGTTTTCAACAGAATTTACTCACAAGTAAGCATGCATGTTGTTGTAATAGATAGAGCAATAGACAGGGATATTCAGAACCTCCAGTGTGGTGGGATTCAAATAATTTAACAACCAATTTGCCCAGGGTCAGGTTGGCCGTCGTGGGAGGCGTGGGCCATTCCCATCCTCCAGCTGTGCCGCACATGTGGGATGAGCCTCCCATGATGGCCAACCTGACCCTGGGCAAATTGGTTGTTAAATTATGCCCCCCCACACACTATCAAAGTGGATCCTGGGTGCTGCGCTGCAATGGAGAAATGGGAAATGGAATGGTCGGCACAAGGAAAGGAGGAGGAGCAGGGAGAAGAAAGAGGGAAAGCAGCCTCCTCCTTCCCTTGTGCTAGCCACTCCATTTCCTGTTTCTCCATTGCTGCACAGCACCGTGCCGCAGAGCTTGCCCCACCCACCAATCCCAACTTCACAAGATCTTTTTTTTTTTAGAAGTTAGAATTGGTTGGTTGAACTTTTTTTTTATTCCCCCAACTTTTGTTTCCCTGCACACGACCGCGAGAAATGCTACAGAGAAACATGACAGAGCTGGAAATCAGGTAGGCAAAGAAATGCTTGGGAGAAGTGAGGGCAGATGCTGATGTCTCTGTGCAGCTGCTAAACAGGACCACTGGAGGGAAGTCTGGCATCTACTAGCATTTAAACATGGAAGCATTCCAGCTCTTGCCAGGAAGGGAAAGCCAGTATGGTCATGCAGGTAGGATGCCTGCTTGCTTCAGTACCCTCCCTGACCCTCTGGTGCTCTGCCAGCACTTTGGCCTTGGGCTGCCACCTTATGTGCAAGCCCTGCCCCTGCTGCCTGAGACAGTTTTTGCCTGAGTGACATGATCAAAGGTTTCCATTGCTCTCTCTTGGACTTTTGGGGAGGGTTTTCCCCACTGCCTGGAAGGAAGTTGAATGAAAAACAGACATGTTCCAGAAAACACAGATTTTTTGGACTAGAACACATCTACCCAGTTCACAGAACTCAACAAACAATTGGGCACCAATTATAGTGAATCAGTGTGAACCGGATGAATCCCACCACTGGATACATCATTCTGATATGTTTTCAAACAAAAAGCCTAACAAAGTGCATTGTCAAAGCACCATAGCATCTAATTAGTAGACCAGAACACCTTACCTTGATTGACTTGAAGCAAGGTCCTGGATTTCTAAAAGACCCAAAAACCAAACCAAAGACACCTTTGCATTCAACTTCTGAGAAGTTTCAAAGATTCTTATTTATTTATTTGTTGGTTGGTTGGTTGGTTTATTAAATACATAGGCCACCATCTTCCCCCAAGGACATCATAATTTTCCATAACATCTCTGTTAAGAAACTGTGCTCAGAGTTAAAGTTAGGATTGCAATGGACTCTCCTCTTAATTCTAGTTCCTCAATATGGCTCCTCTGCCTATGTGCTCCTGTGCACCTCAGTTAATTCCTGAAAGAGTCTCATTTCACCACTGTTTTGTTTGGTTTTACGATTCTTCTAATTTAAATAAATACTTGGGGAACTATCAGTCTGCAAAGCAAAGTATCATCTTCAAATGTTATCTGTCTTTCTAACTATGCCTCTAGGCCTCATTTAGGCCTCTGAGGGTTGATTAGAATATTAAAAATAGTGAACAGCTGCCGCCAAAACTTTGTTTGGAAAGGAGCCCATCTGCCAGAAAAAGAATGGCAAAAGAAAATTGAGGTAGTAGAGAATATTTATTTATTTATTTTATTTGATTTGTCAATCGCTTACAAGATAATAGGTATAAGTATATACATAGTTATAAATACATGAAATGGGTACATATAAGAAAAATAAAAGAAACAATAGGACAGGGACGGTAGGCATGTTGGTGTGCTTACGCACGCCCCCTACAGACCTCTTAGGAAAGGGATGAGGTCAATATTAAAAAATCTAAGGTTAAAGTTTTTGGGGTTTGGGGAAGAAACCACAGAGTCAGGTAGAGTATTCCAGACATTGACCACTCTATTGCTGAAGTCGTATTTCCTAAAATCAAGTTTGGTGCGATTAACCTTGAGTTTGTATCTATTGTGTGCTCTTGTGTTGTTATGGTTGAAGCTGAAGTATTCATTGATAGGTAGGACATTGCAATGTATGATTTTATATACCATACTTAGATCAGACCGAAGACGGCATAATTCAAGGTTTTCTAGGTCTAGAATTTCAAGTCTGGTGGCATAAGGTATTCTACGAGTAGAGGAGTGGAGAACTCTTGTGAAATATTTCTGGACTTTCTCAACTGTGCTAATATCAGATACATAATGTGGGTTCCAGACTGATGAGCAGTATTCGAGTATTGTTCTAGCAAATGTTTTGTATGCTCTAGTTAGTAGTGTGATATTACCAGAGAAAAAGCTACATAGGATTAGGTTAACAACTCTTAACACCTTTTTGGCTATGTAGTTATAGTGGGCTCTAGCACTTAGATCATCAGAGATGAGTATTCCAAGGTCCTTTACAGAGCTTGGATCATCAACAAGATCTTGACTATTCAGCTTGTATTTTATTTTCTGATTTTTTTGCCAATATGTAAGACAGAGCATTTATTTGTTGAGATTTGAAGTTGCCATTCATTTGACCATTCTGATACATAGTCAAGATCTTTTTGAAGGGTAGCAGTATTGTCTGTGGTATTGAACAGCTTTGAATCATCAGTGAAAAGAACGCAGTTGCTCTTAATATGATCACAGAGGTTATTTATGTAGAGTATGAAGAGAGTTGGTCCTAGAACATTGCCTTGGGGGACACCACTATTGACAGGTACAGAATTTGATAGGACACTCCCAATTTTGACCATTTGTTGTCTGTTTGACAGGAATGCTTCTATCCAGTTATGCAGTTGTCCAGAGATACCATAAGATTTTAGTTTTAGGAGTAGTTTGTCATGTACCACTGAATCAAAGGCTTTACAGAAGTCTATGTAGATTCCATCTATTGCTTTGCCCTGATTGAGTTGTGTAGTCCATATGTTTTTGCAGTGTAAGAGTTGCAGATTACAGGATAGTTTTTTCCTGAAACCAAATTGTTTATTAGAGAGTAGGTTGTTTGTCTCTAAGTGGAGGATAATGGATTGGTTAATAATTGATTCCATGACTTTACAGGTGACGCAGCATAAGAAGATTGGTCTGTAATTTTCAACTAGGCTGGGGTCTCCCTTTTTGAAGATGGGGATGGCCGTGGCTTGTGACCATAGTTTTGGCAAGGAGCTGGTCCTGAAAGATTTTTCAAAGATTATGCTTAGAGGTTCAGCTATGGCAGTGGATAGCTTTTTTAAGAAGGAGGCACATATTCCATACGGTCCAATAGATAGAGATGGTTTTAGATTGTGTAGTGCTTTTTCAACATTGTCTTCTGTAAAATCGATATGTATTAGATCATTGTAGTTGTCTGTGGTTCGGCTAGGAAATACTAGGCATGATCCATTGCTGTTTACAAATACTGAGCCGAAGAATGTGTTAAAGATGTTGGCTTTAATGGTGTCGTCGTTGCAGTCTTTACCATTAGGTACTATCAGGGGTGGGATGGACCTTGAGTCTTTTAGTTTGTTGTTTACAAAATTGTAAAAAGTGCGGGTGGAATTGGTGCATAGAAGGTTTTCCTCTTGTTTAATGTGATAATTGGTGCATTCAGCTTTTATCTGGTGGCATAAATTTTTGTATCGGCTTTTGAAATTGGCAATGTTACCAGATTTGTTTTTCCGCCAGAGTGATCTCTTTTTGGATTGAAGTTTCCTTTTTGTTATGGGTAATCTTTTGTTTTGTTTTGTTTTGTTTTGAGAGTTGTTGTTGGTACATATAGTTTGATGACTCTTTTGACTTCAAGTAAAAATATGTTGTAATGGTCTTCAACAGTATTGCATCCAGTGAATAGAGATTGCCAATCAAGGAATGAGAGATCGTTGTCTATAAGATCATAGTTGCCTTTTTTGAAGTTATAATTGGGGATTACGTCATTGTGATGATTTTTGTGTGGGCGTATGTTGAGACAAAAGTCAATCATATTGTGGTCACTGCTGGAAAAGGGTTCTTTAGTTTGTATTCCGTAAATTAAATTCAAACTGTTGCAGAAGATGAGATCGAGGCAGTTGTTTAGTCTAGTGTTGTTGGTTACTAGTTGTTCCAGTCCCAGATTTGTAACAGCATTGTAGAAGGTTGCGTGTATGGGTTCAGTTGTACATTCATTTAGGGTCTAGTCAATATGAGGTAGATTGAAGTCACCAAGAAAGATAAAAGTGTGTGGGCAGGATGCTGCCCATGTTAGTAGTGTATTTAGCTTGTTTACATGTTCGATGTCATAATCAGGTGCTCTGTAACTTAGTAAGAATCGAAATGTGATATTTAAGGATAGTTCACAGACGATGGTTTCAGGAAGAGCAAGCTCCTGGGTAACTTGGATGTTTTTTAGATGTAGGGACTTTTTATAGAAGATAGCAACACCACCTCCTCTACGAATTTCACAATCTGATCGGTAAACATGATAGTCTCTTACTGTGGTAATGGAGTCAGGGAGAGATGTGTTGAGCCATGTTTCACAGACAAATATGATGTCGAATTTATCCATATTTAGTAAGAGGAGAAATTCAGGTATTTTATTCACAAGGCTTCTTGCATTGAGTAGCTTACATTTAAGGCCAGCAGTAGTTGGAATTGAGGTAGCTAGGGGCGTGCGTGCCTAGTCTTGGGTGATGGTGGATTGGTTGAGATAGGGTTGTGGTTGAAGGTTAAAGCTGAGTTGAGGGTTATGTGACTTACTTTTGATACAGTCAGCATGGTAGTCAATATACAGGTCCTTCTCTCCATTGTCTAGACGTTTTTTGAGTTCAGTGCGGAGTACACGGGAGCAGGCACGTTGCTGTATGGTTAGGTCAGGGCAAGAATGGAGGTTCTTATGGTTGGTGTTGGTTTTGGTGAGTGAATTTATAGTGTAAATGAATTTACGTTTGCTTGATTCATTTTCAAAATGACCCTGCAGAAGCGTGGGGCCACAGAGCCATCTCTGTTTTTGAGCTCTCGGCCAATGCGGGAAATGTCAAGTATTTCATCAGGGGAGATGGTAGACACTTGATAATCACTGATGATGTTTCAGACAGTTGTGATGTCATCATTATCATTGATATCCTCTAGACCAAATAAGATGGCATTTGGACATTTCCGTTCATGCTCAACAGCTTCTCTGATGAGGATTGGGATATCATTATTTGTCTGGCTTATGTTTTTTTGTGGATTGGGTTGTGGATTGGGTTGTGGTTGTTGGGTAGAGATGTGGTTTGTAGCTATTGGATGTTCAGGTTTTTGCATTGTGTCTTTTTTTTCAAGGTTGGATAATCTTTCTTTTAAGGCGTCCAGGGATGCTACTATGGTGTCAAGGGATGTTATTCGTGTTTCTATGGTATCAACTCTTTCAAACAGATCCAGTTTGGGTCTGCATGATTTGCAGAGGTATGGAAACTCATTGGATGATTCTAGGTATTGAATCATTTGCTCGGGTAATCCCAAGCAGTCATGATGAGCGTATTTGTTACATAGAGAACATTTGATGGAGTTTTCATTATCCTTTAGAGTTTTGTAGCATTTAAGGCATATTCTAGATAGCTAAAGAAGTTGGCAAAAGCAACTGTAGTAGTTTGCCTTCTGATGTGATTGACCATAAGCTCTAGGACAATCGCTTCTTCATAGTGACCTATTGTGTTCCCACTGGCATAAAATCTTTGAATTCTTTAAGTTCAATTTTTTTCTTACAATAGTTTTTTGGGCTGGACCGTAACACTCCAAATATATAAATGTTTATCTTTAAAAAAAAATTCATTCCCCATTTCTGTCAAGCTGGAACCAGTTACTATATTTTCCATTTTATTTTATTTTTAATGTAAATTTGAATGCAACAATTTCATAGGATTCATTAACTGCCATAATTGAGACCTACTTGTATATTTTATATTATTATTTTTTAAAGTATAATTGTATTAAAACTTTAAAGAAAGATTAAAAACTAATATAAAATGCAAAAAGAAAAAAGAAAGAGCTAAAATTTAAAGGGAAAGAAGGAAGGAAGGAGCTTCTGATTTTCTTTTCAGCAGTTACAATTTTAAATTTACCTCTTGCTCTATGGTGACAACACAACTCAATTCTTTCATCAATCATCAATTATCTAATCATCAAAAACATAAATCATAAGTTCATTTTTTTCTGTTTCGCACAAAACATCCATAAGGGATTTCCAATAAAATATTTTCTTTTTCTCTATCAAAGAAGTTGGTTTGGTCATTTCTAAAAGTTCTATCATCTGCACCAAACATTCCACCATTTGTGGGTAGTATTGAAACTTTCAATCTTTGTTCATATAATAATCTTGCTGTCATATACAAAGTTCCATGATTTTTCTCAACTGTTTGTCTATCAATCCCAAAATAAAAATCTTAAATTTCAATGGTGTATTAATTTTTTAAATCCTCTGAAATATATATATCCAAAACCTTCTGACTGCCTTACAAGCCCTTCTTGCTCAGTTTACAACATAAATTTGATGTTTTAGACAAATTCTCTGATGACTTATAGTTTATCATTTTATAAAAATTATCCTTAAAATTATAACATAATGTATATTTATAATTGAATACATATTTATAATGTAATGTATATTTCCCATTATTCCATCTCTAACCAAAAATTTTAACAGACTTTATCATACTTCCTCTTTTGCTTCAATGTCAATAAAAGTTTAGACATATTAGCAATTACATATTCATCATTTATAGCAATAGCTGTTAAGATTTATATGCAGTTTCGTGACGTTTTACAGCCCTCTCTAAGCAGTTTACAGAGTCAGCATATTGCCCCCAACAATCTGGGTCCTCATTTTACCAGCCTCAGAAGAATGGAAGGCTGAGTGAATCTTGAGCTGGTGAGAATAGAACTGTCAGTACAATTAGCCTACAATACTATATTTCAACCACTGCACCATCACAGCTACACAATTCTATTTCAAAAACAATCTTACAATGTTCAAAACCATGAAATATTTTATCTATTTCAAATCTTTCTAATAATTTTACATAAGAAAACTATGGGCAAGCATATCCTTGTACCACTAGATTGTCTCTTGATTTCATTTTACATTCCCCCTGGAAAAAATCTAACTTCTCGTGATTAGTTAGGCATTTGTGTTTGTTTATTATTTCTCATCTATAAAATCCTTCTTGTGCTGAGTGCCATAAAGATCTTTTCAGGCACAACCTGAACTTTATTGTATCACAAATTTCAGTACCACCGAAATCTCATGTTCTTCTAATTCCAAAAATCTTCTGCAGCACCTATTCTTTCATTCAAACCAAGCAACAAGCTTCAAAATACCATTTCAAATCAGGTAAATCCAATTCTTCTCTTCCTTTTGCATTTTGTATGCACACAATTTGGATATATCTTTCTGCTATTGTTTATATAGTGCATCAATTGTCAAAACAGGTATTGATAAACAAAAACAACTTCTAAGCAAAACATTCATTTTTTTTATCACAGAAATTCTCTTCAGCTATAATTTCTCCCACCTTAACAAGTGTTTTTAAAATTTCATTCTATGCATTTACATAATTATTTTGTAATAGCAGACAATCATATTTGCCATAGTGTTGCCCAAGTATTTTATCATCTTCTCAATCTTAAAGTCCATTTTATTAATCAGTTCTGTTGAGTTTGTATTTTCAGATTTTTTGCTAACATCTCTATCTTCTGTTTACTAATCTTAAATCCTGCTAATGCATCAAATTCTTTTAATTTGCCTATTAATATTTTGATTTTCTTTAAACCTTCCAATCCAACATTGAGTCATCTGCAAAAGTTCATAACATATAAGTCTCTTTTTAAATCTTTATTCCTTAATCATTTTATCTTGTCGTATTGTTCCTCTGTATATCTCACATGGTTTGGTTTTGTAATCTCCATTAACAATTAGTTGTGCTTTCTGTGAAAAGTAACTTTATTAAGATTTTTCCAAACTCCATATCTTCTAGTACCTTGAATAAGAAAGCCTAGTTCAAGTTATCAAAAGCCTTCTCTGTGTCAAAGAAGTCCAATTCGGGATTTTCGAACACAAAGTGAAAAGGTCTTGGTGCATAACACACCAGATTGAAAAGAGGAAAGTGTAAATCTTGATGTGGCGATACCAGTGGATAATAGAATAGAAGGCAAAGAATTGGAAATAAACACAAAGTATCATGATTTGAAAAATCAAAATTGAAAGATTATGACAGAAATGACATAACAACATGATCCCAGTGGTTCTTGGCACCCTGGATGCCACACCAAAAGCCTTGGATCACATTTAGAAAACCTGCACATTGACAAAGTTTCCATCATATATACTATACATTATGATATTCTATGTTATTGAGAATAACTCAATGTGAATGAAGTTCAACCCAAACTAAACATTATGTTATATAATGATATAATAATAATAATAATAAACATCTGGCTGACTGGGTAAGCTAACATAATAATAATAATAATGAGTATTATATCTGTTGTTTCCCATGTTTATAAGCCATATCAACTAATTCATAATTCTACTATTCTTTAATCACTTCTTGTTGATGTTGTTTTTTAAAAAAGCACTTCTATTTTTTTTCTTCAATCTTTTTCTGCCACACTGCAGTTACATTATTATAAACACATTGTTAATCTTATTGAATGCCTCAAGGATGTTTGGGAAACTGTCATTATTATGTTTCTATGATTTATATATATATAGAGAGAAAGTCTTTTAAAAAGTCTAAAATCCTTTAGCTGTATGAAATGCTAAATTAATCTGCAATCTGATAATTTTGACAAATGTACAGATCAAAGTAAACCAGATTGGCCAAATCCTAGTTTAGAAGCTAAGTACAGACCAGATATTACTTGTTCTTTTTTATATATATGATAAATATTTTACTATATTTATATAGCTGTTATCTGAGTGTGAATTTCTTGGTGCTCTGGGAGCTTGGTTGGGTTTTTTTTTGTTTACTTTTATTGTTGTTGTTGTTTTTGCAGAGATTTCATTACCCAACTAGGTAACATAATCAATGCAAGTGGCTGATAATGTTACTCAGTTGAATAATAAAATATCTACAAGCAAATAACCAACCTCGAAGAACACCAAGAACTTCATAGTTCAGCTCCAAGCAACCAATACTATATTCTATTGTTATTTGAATGCCAGTCTATTCCCTAATTATAGAGTACAGAATGAACATGGCAAACAAACAAAAACAGTTTCATTAATGGAATTTTCCCATAATATTTTTGAAGGAATTGCTGTAAATGGCAGACAGATGTTTCAGATTCTTTTGCTAATTGAATCCACTGGAGTTTGGAATGGTAACTTCACTCACTTGTTTAACATGTAAGGGCAATTTTGTCATAGATTTCAAGCGCAAATCTGAAAAAATAAATTTACATAAAATGTATGTCCAATCCATATCAAATACACACACACACACACACACACACACACACACACACCAGAGGTGGTTTTCAGCAGGTTCTGACCAGTTCTGGAGAACCAGTAGTGGAGATTTTGAGTAGTTTAGAGAACCAGTAAATACCACCTCTGACTGGCCCTGCCTCCATCTATTCTCTGCCTCCCAAGTCCCAGCTGATTGGCTGGGTCTTCTTTTGTTGCCCTGCACAGGAGAAAGCAGGTTAGTGGGCTGGAGAAGGAATGGGATTTTGCAGTAACCTTCCCCCAGGAGTGGAGTGGGAATGGAGATTTTGCAGTATCCTTCCCCTGCCATGCCCACCAAGCCACACCCACCAAGCCACACCACGCCCACCAAGCTATACCATGCCCACTAAACCACACCCACAGAAATGGTAGTAAAAAAATTTGAATCCCACCACTGACACACACACCAAAAAAAATCCGACTCACAAGTGATTGACCCTTATAAATAAAGTCTATGGGACATTGGGAATCTATGTTGATGGGAAGGGGGAAAATAATCACAATAATAAGAAATTTCAAAGTGGGGCAACTTGACTGTTGAAAAGAAGTCTCAATTGTTTTTATAGTTTTATGGTAGGCTGTTATATACTTATTGGTTTGTGGCATTTCTCTGCTGGATTGAGACAGCTCATTTGCCAGCCTTTCCATATGTTAATAGGCCCAAACTCTCCATTCCAGGGGTCTCTGATCTTAGCAACTTTAAGATTTGTGGACTTCAACTCCCAGAATTCCTCACCCAGCAAGGAGTTGAAGTCCACAAATCTTAAAGTTGCTAAGGTTGGAGACCCCTGCTCCATTCCATCTGTGGGTCATAGAACCATAGATAGAATAGGACAGTCAGCACCAGCTGATATCTGAAGTCTCTTTCTTGAGACACATAAAGAATACATTTTGTGCATATATTTGTAAGACATTATTTCACACAAAAGAATGACAATTTCATCACGGACTGAAATTAGAAGAAGGAATTAAATTCTTGGATGGAAGTCTGAAGTCTGAAATGTTCACCTTTTGTCTTTGGTAACAATTGCCCTGGTTAAAAAAGAAAGGGTGAGATCACAGATTCACAATTGTGTCTATTTTCAAGCCATTAAATTTTATGTAAAGTTGCTTTAGTTAAAATCTACTCATAATATCTGAATCAGGAGAGGTTGGGTATGTTCTGAATCAGTATTTGGAAGCATGGATGATGTTGACAGTTAGTAGACTAAAATTTAATCCTAACTATCCTTTGGGATGGATGGTTCCCAGGTTCAGGAACTGGGACAAACATCTGGTCTAATGGGGTTACACTTACACAGAAATCATACATATGGAGTATACTATAATTTATTTTGTATCCTGGTTGATATAATGGGTAGATAATATGGCCAATCAGGTTGCAGAATGGTATACTTGGCTATGCATAAATTATGCAGGGATTCTAATATTAAAACAAATAATTGTACAGTAGGGGGTAAAGTTGCTGTTTGGGTCTAATATGATGGTTAACGGGTTTAAGCAATAAGCACTATGTCCTGGGATATTAGCTCCCAGAATTCCAAGATAATTGGGAATATTTAAAAAAAAACGCACAAAATTGTGCAACACCTGATAATATCATGTGGTATCTGATTTGTCCTTCAGTTTTATTTTAGCTACAGCTTTCATTTTATTTCATTTTATCTAAAATTCTTCTCTGGTGCAATACTTCCTTCTTTTTACTAGCTAGTTCAGACCAATTTTACGCTAAATACTAATTGGAAAACTGGCCATAGTGACAACTGTTCAGTAGGGAGAAAAACACCCCACAAAGTAATATTAAATTGTTCCATATAATTGCAGAAAACTAGTATTAGTTCACACATTCACCAAAGAGCTAATTTCCCTTCTACATCCAAGCCTCTCCACATGTTCAGAATGAAATGGGAAAAAATTATGCCGAAAAGAGCAATGACAGAATAATAATTGGAAGGGACAAGGGAGACATATAAATTTAAGACCCTTTGAAATGGCCATATGCAGGATTTGTTATCAGCTAATCCTAGAGGCCATATTGTTTCCAAAAGTTCTGCAGGAGTGAAACAGAGGTTATAAATTTGATATGCCTACCGTGTGCTACATATTATGTTGATTTTTCCCTCTTGCAATTCTTGGTAGAAAGCTATTAAAATATTATTTGTTCAAGCATGCCCATAACAGATTCGTTTGTCCCTTAGTGTGGATTAGCATAATGTAAAGATACACACACACCCAAACATAAGCACATCAGAACACATTATGAATGTATGTGCTTAATTTAAATTAATTAAATCTTAATCTCAGTTTCTTCTTTTATTCCTTAAATAAAAAGACTCTGGAAGAACTCAAAGGAATCACTTATGGATTATCAGCTAATAGTAAACAGCACCCATCACACAGACTGTCACATTGTGTTATGTTCTGTTGTCCTTTTTCCTCTCAAGCTTCCAATCTGGCTAGGAATCAGAAGACACTGTCCTTTTCAATCAAACAGTAAAAGCTGTAAGGCAGAATACATGTGGACTCACTAAACAATAAAAAGCAAATTCGTGTTTAGATAATTCCATATACAGCGCTGATTGCCAGCAAAAATAATTACTCCATTACATTGAAATTCATGAATAATTTACCAGCTTCATCCAAGAAAAAAATCCAGGACTAGTAAACTGTTTGATGATCAATGTGAATTACCAGTTTTAAATAAAAGGACAATCAGTTTGATTATTTAATTAATGCATGGTGTAAATAATTATTTTTGTGTGAGAGTTCTTCTCCCTTTTTTATTCATACAGAAGAAGGGATTTTTGCTGACCAAAATCATAGTCCATTCAAGTAAAATTAGGAATTTTTTTTAAAAAAAGCAAGTTTGGATCAGGGAAAGTCATTTTGTTTTAGCATTTCTCAGACACTTAATCTGCATTGTTTCTTTTATTTTTCTTATATGTACCCATTTCATGTATTCATAACTATGTATATACTTATACCTATTATCTTGTCAGTGGTTGACAAATCTAAATAAATAAATAAATAAATAAATAAATAAATAAATAAATAAATAAATAATAAAGAAAGAAAGGGATGAGAGTGCAGTCCTGCCTTAGAGAATGCTATGAGATAAGATCCTTAAAACATCTGGAACATCTAAAGCATAATAAAGCTGCCAGTCTCATTTCTGCTGTTCAGCTTGAATCATAATCTTTGAAGATTATTCCTATTTGGGCAGTTCTGATCATAATAAATTCTTTCACAAACCTTGGGAGGAGAGAAGTCAGTAAAAGTTAACAGACCAAAAAACAAGTACAGTACTGCATCATCCTTCAGATTTAGACAGCCACATGAGAATATTGAAAAGATGCACAGAGCATCTCACTAAGACTAAAATGTTTGTGTCCCCTATGTCATGAATTTTACTGAGTAATCCCAAACCAGATTCTTACCTAGCTTAAATAACTTGTTAAACCAGGGTTTATTAAACTTGGATAATTAGCAAGCAGATTATGTAGGCATATCCTGGGGGTAATGAGCAATTTGTATTTGATTGTTTGGGAGTTGAGGATCCAGTTTGGGACTTCTACTGCCTAGGTGCTCATATATAGGCAACAATCTGGAATTGTCATGGGGTTGGGGGCGGGGGTAAAGACATTACATGGAAAAGAGGTAATTGGATCATACCACTTTGAGAACCTCTGTGCTAAGCCATAAAATGGGAAGTAATTGCATGAAGCTATTCTTTTTGCCGTTGTTATTACTTTTATACAGTATTCCAGCTGTCTGCTTATGTAAATACTTAAGGTCTTACACCTTACTATTATACTTACAATAATGGATTTTTTTTTCAACAAATCATGATTAAACAATATGTTTAAGCAAAGTTTGTTTAAGTAATGTAGCATTCTTAAGCTGCAAGGCTGGGGTTGTTGCTCAGTCTTTATGCTAAGCCATCACCACAATACGTAAATTACAACTGCTGATTCCCAAAACATATTAAGCCAAAACCAAACATATTGCACAAAGCAAAAAACTCTCTTAGCCTCATTTAACCCTGAGAGATGTTTAAGGATCAAAGTCAAGCAATAAATAAATTAGTAAATTGTTAAATTGTTCAGGATATGGAATAGATACAAATTCAGGTTGTATCTAAAAATAGTTTTGTTGTTCTCAGTACAAGAAGCATTTTGTAGATGAGAAAAAACAGGCAATCACAAATGGTTAACATACCGTGAGATACTAAAATTCTGTCAAAGAAAATACAAAATGAAACAGAGAACAAATTATGGGACAGAGACATAACAGTCAATGGTTTTCCTATTTACAGTTAACAGAAAGATTCAAAGTAGAAAAAAATTATAGTATCAAATATTCAAAGACTGACTTTCAAATGGAGTTGTGTACAAATGATGAGCATGTGATTGCTAAAGTATAAAAACTTTTATTGAAATCTGAAGCAAAAGATGAACAAGTAAAAACATGTAATGCAAAGTGGGCTATAATTTTTGGTTATAATATGCAGATGGAACAATGGGGGAATAAGTGATTGAAAGGATTGCGATTTACACCATGCTATAATCTTAAAGGGAATTTTTATAAAACGATACAACATTGTATATGACTCCAGAAAAAATATCTAGAATGTATAAATGTATTTCAAATCTGTGTTGGAAATGTGAACAATAGAACGTATCATTTTATTATGCTTGATAGATATGCAAAAAAATCTAGATGATTTGGGGTTTAAATGTATATATACTTATATATATAAGTAATTCAGAGGATTTTGAAGATTAATATACAAGTGAAACCAGAAATTTTCCTCGTGGGACTGATGGATAAGTGGTTGCAAAAAAGACATAGAACTTTGTTTTTATATATAATAACCATAGCAAGCTTATTCTGTATACAAAGATTGGTAATAACCACAATGGAGCAATGATTGGTGAAGACGATGGAACTTACTAAGATGGCCAAATTGACACTTTGATTAAAGAAAAGACAATGTCTACATTTATTGCTGACTAGAACTCCCTTATGTACTTTTTGCATGAAAAGAAATAACTAAACATGATCTATAGTTTGAAAATTAGATAGGACAAATTATAGAAAGTCACTGTGTAAGTGTAGAGAAAGAGAAATCTATAATTGTACTTATAACTGATGTGAAGGAGATCAGAAACCACTTCTTTAAGCTATTTTCATTTATATTCTGTTTTTCTACACCTATTTTTCTTCTTTGTTTTTGTACTTCAGCGTTGTCTTTTACTTCTCCCTTTTTCTTTTTTTCCTTTTTATTTAATTTTAGTTTGTATTAATTTTCATTCTTGTTTTTAAAACTTTCAATAAAAATTATTTTTTACAATTAAAAATAAACAAATATATATGCCAATCTGAGGCTCCACTGAAGGATAGAATCTTTACATATTCCTGACTGAGTTGCTGCAATTAAGATTATGGCCACAAGTACCCCAATAGTAGGAGCAGTAATGGCTGCCTCCATGCAATTCAGTCACATGGCATTAGAGAATTCTGCACCAGGCTGAAAGCCAGTTTGGGCCCCTGTGATCAGGGGTGGGCTGCTACAGGTTCGCCCAGGTTCAGGAGAACCCATAGCTAATGTTATGACCATTCAGAGAACCTCCAAATCCCACCCCTGGCTGGCCCCTCCCACCCCATTTCCTACCTCTGGAGGGCCTCTGGAGCCCAGGGGAGGCCATTTTTTTCCTCCCAGAGGCTCGAGGAAAACTTCCGGAGCCTGGGGAAGGCGAAAATGCCCCCCCATCATGGTGCAGGAGGCTGACTAGGCCACGTCCACCATGGCCATGCCCATCCAGCAACCGGGCAGAGAACCCATTGCTGAAATTTTTGAAGCCCTGTGATCCCATAGTATCAGCGGTGTGGGAACTGATTTCTGACTCCATGACTTTGTATTTGAAACCACAGTGAAGCTTGTTTTTATATATTTTGTTTTGAGATGCTTTGGCTTTATTTTCCCATTGAAGAGATCTCTGTCCCCACCCTCTAGGGACAGCTTCTGAGGTTCTGATCATAGATAAGGTCACCGCTGCATAGACAAATTTGCATCTCTCTTTCTGTGGTCCAGATGGAGCAGTGATGAAGTAGACACATTTTCTCTGTGATCCCGTCCTTTCTCATTCTTGGTATTAGCATGTAAAGCATTAGGATATGTCATTTTCTTTTTCTTTCTTTTCCATTCTGGATAAAGTGGAGGTAAAGGTATTTTGTAGTTACTCAACCTATAACAGCTCATAAGGAGTTTTTGTGCTCCTGGTTTTCAGCATTTCAAGAGGGCAGAGATGAAAGAAAGAAAATAAAAGGAAATAAATCAAGCTGACCTCAGCTATTAAGTCCCAGGCTCATATGTACCATTCAATAACAATGCATTTCTAAGTAGCAGTGCAAAACAGACGACGTGAGTCAGGTAGTAGATGCATATTTAAATGATATCTATTAATGCAAGAGCATTTGTCTTCTTCTGGTAGCACATTCATTTACATCCTGATTTATGTAAAGTGCATCGAGACCAGGCAAAGGGCAAATGCATAATGAGATTAATTAATGTGATCATCATTTCTCAACATTCTAAAATAAACTTCTTGACCTTTTCCTTCCTGCATTCAAAATCTGACAATTTCTTTGCCATGTTCTAGCTCAAATCTGTTCAGAAAGCAAAGTAACTTCTGGTGATACGTATAATTTTGAAAGTAGGCTGGTTGTGTGGCTCTCTAAATTATATGTTAAATGCCTTAAAGCTAGCCTACCCTTGCACTTTAAAAACAGCTTGATCACAATAACCCAGCTTGTTAATCAGCAGGCAAAGCTTTAATACCAGATAATTAATACCATAACTTTCAAAAAATATATCTTTTTAATTCTTATGGGTGGTATATGTCCTCCTCAATTTTGAGTCCTCTACCAGAGGGCTGGGAGTTTGAGAGTTCTGCACAGTATTGTACCTGTTCCTTAGCAATAGCATTTCGACTTATATGCTGCTTCTCTGTGCTTTACAGCCTTCTCTAAACAGTTTACAGAGTCAGCATATTGCCCCCAACAACCTGGGTCCTCATTACAGTTTACAGAGTCAGCATATTGCCCCCAACAACCTGGATCCTCATTTTACTGACCTTGGAAGGATAGAAGGCTGAGTCAACCTTGAGCCGATGAGACTTGAACTGCCAAACTGCTGGTAGCCAGCAGTCAGCAGAATTATCCTGCGATACTTCATTTTAATCACTGCACCATCACAGCTCCTGCGCTGCACTGTGCTGTTATGTACAGAGAGCTCTGGTGTCATTCCTCAGATCAATTGGAGCCATTTTCAATCTAGAAGTCATAGCCCTGAGTGCTCCTATCACCACCACTGGGATCACATTCATATATGCTACACTTGATGGCCACTTGTGTAAGCTTGTCTTTAGTTGATTTCCAATGTTGTCTTCCACAGTCCCCCGAGTTCTTGGAGAAGTCTTTAGTGTCTTGTTGACTTTGTATAGTGCCAGGCTTTTACAGATCTCTATCTCATATCAGCTGCTGTGCTCTGTAATGGTGGAGATGGCAGTGATGTTCCAATTTCAGTTATTGTCTGCACATTCTTTTGGGTATTCTTCAGTATGGGATATAACGTGTAGTTAGTCTAAATCAAGTTGTGAGAACAGCTTTATCTCTACTGTGTTGAAACATTTGGTAAATAACTGTTTCAATTAGTATGGATGTACATCCACCCCACTTCCCTCAACATTTCATATATGCCCTCTCATTAGGCCTGCTGTTGTAGTAGCATTCCATAATTCCAGGTCTCATCTATGTATGATTTATTACATGTAACCCCTGTATCATCAGAATGTTCTGATTCCCCAGCATCTGGTACATATAAGTACTCCACCCCTCCACTGACAATAGAATTCCCTGTGTTTCCAGGCTCAAAATTTTGAGGCTGGACAATCTAGATTTGCACCACCTATGGCCTGATCTAAGCATAGTACACAAAATTGTCTGTTACAATGTCTTACCTGTCAACGACTTCTTCAGCCTCAATCACAATAATACACGGGCAAACAACCGATACAAACTCAAGGTAAACTGCTCAAAATTCAATTGCAGAAAATACGACTTCAGCAACAGAGTGATCAATGCCTGGAACATCCAACTCGACTCCTTTGTTACAGCCTCAAACCCTCACAGCTTCAACCTCAAACTGTCTACCATGGACCTTACCCCATTCCTAAGAGATCCTTAAAGGGGGCATACATAAGCACACCAGCATGCCCACCATCCCTGTCTTACTGTCCCCATTTATCTGTATTTACTCCCTTTGTTCTTGTTTATGTTCATACTTATACTTGTTATCTTGTATATATTTGACAAATAAATAAATATCTGTAGATAAATGAAAGATAGATATAGGTAGATGATAAATAGATTATATAGATGGATAGATAGATAGATAGATAGATAGATAGATAGATAGATAGATAGATAGATAGATAGATAGATAGATAGATAGATAGACAGACAGATGATAGATTCATTTGAGTTAGGTGATATCATGAATACTATCCATGTGGCTTTTTGGTTTCCAAGTGTTTCATTTCAGGATGCTATTTTGCCTTCCCATTCTAATCTGAAGCCGTAATATTTCTAATTGTGTCCCCTCCGAGTACGAATCCTGTCTGAGTCTGCCTAGCTTTCCCAAAATCAGCCAAGACTGATTACATATCTCCATCCATTCCCTGCATCCACATATACATACCATACACATACACAGATTTTCCACATCTCAAATGTCTCTTATGTGATTGTGATTTTTTTTTATATTGTCGTTTTCATTTTTACATCTCATTGTAAATACTTGCAAAAGTGCCATGAACTGGAATTATACTCTTCTTTCCTTCCCTCAATTATTTACATTTTTCCACTGCCACTACTTCCCTCCCACTCTCAAACAAATAAACAATAATGCTGATTGCATCATTTTAGTCTTATTTGTGCAGATAAAAGCTTTACGCAGCAATGAATCTGTGCTGGTACCAAACAATTGCCTTGGTACTTGCATCTTCCAGAAATACACATTTGGTGTATTTGGAACCCAACAAAATTAACCCACCATCTGCTTTGTAGCTATGATTGAGATCGAAAGAACTATGAAATTAACTTAGTGTATCTGCCAAGGGAGACTTGGATGCAGCTTCTCTCAATATATAGCAATCTTTTAATAACATAATAGAGGCTAAGGAACTGCACTTAATACACACACCTGTCTTTTGAACTCTGAAGCCTAGAGGCGTTTTTTCCCCCTTATGTTAAACTATGCATCTTTACTCTTTTTGTGCAAAGATTCTTTCTAGAATGGAAGAGTCAGCAGCATTCCCAACTCCTACCCAGCTGCCTTGTTTATTTATTCAATTTATATTGTTTTCCTGTGGGGTCCTTTTTTGGCTTTTTCATTATCTCTTTTGAATGGCATGTAGATGTTTATTTTTATAGAGATAAATGTGCTATTCAAAAGAAACAATCAAAAAGACAAAAACACCTCTTCACACCCAGATGAGCAGAATTAATACCAAGATTGTATACTAACAATTAAGAATAAACAATACCCCAATCAAGGAACCACCAACTCAGACAAACAAACTATCAATAAACAACAGTCTAATCAAGGAACCACTAAGTCCATTCCCACACCCACATGGCAGGACAAGTCACTAGAATATAAAATTAGAGCAACCTCACTCTCTTCGGGCACTGATGAAGTTACCTAGTTGGGTAATGAAATGTCTGCAAGAAAGCAGCCAAGCTCAGAAAACATGAAGGACTTACAATTCAACCCTCAGTTATAATTGTTCTCTTCTATCAAAATTGTCTTCCATCTCACCTAAATGGGTATGGGGTTACATTGGCCCAATGTATTTTGTCAAAATATCTTTCTGTGCAATTCCTGTGTAATTTGGCCCACTTCAACCTAACTTTTTTGCCACCTTCTTCCTCCAGCAAATACCAAATTTCAGATCTAGCCTCCTTTTATTCAGATTTTGAAAGCTTATTATTTTTATGAATGGACAGAGTCCTGACCTTGATGGATTTTCCCCCCAAGATTCCATTGGGTTGAAAACAATGAAGACTATGGAAATCAAATAGGCAACTGAACCTGTGAAACTTAGCCAATAGTGTAGCACCATTCTCACAATGAAAAAAAAATGTATCTTTGTTCTGTTGTCCAGCTGTGAGCCATCCATTCTCCACCTCAAGAGGGATGGTAAAACATCTTACTCACACACATTATGCAACAACACATGGCTAAATGCAGTGCTGATAAATGGCCTTTTATCGCATCTCCATCCTTTCAGAGTAGCACATATCTCCTCCTCACAGTGAAGCAAGTAATTACAAAACAGACAGCATTTCCTGATCTATTTCACTTTGGGCCTCTCTAATTTGCTGTTCATCTTATCCACAGACAATTGCAATTGTTTTCTTGCAAACTTGCTATCGCCTCCACGCAATGCCCCAGTATTTATACAGTTGTCTCAAACTCTTGCAGACATCTAATTAAAAGAGGCTGTTTTGTGATGAAGTAAGGGGAAACTTTTCCCGCTATTGATAGCACCCATTTCCACAAGCAGCGATAAGAAGGTGGTCACTAATTAAAATAGTTAAGCAACCACTTGTTGTGACACATCTCTCATTGGGTACTTAACATTTCACTCCAGCACTTGGCTGAACTTCACTTAAAAGAATGGATGTCAGCTTCTGGTTTCAGGAAGCAAGCTGGAAGCAGCAGCATTATATTTCCCCAAAACTTTTTTTTTTTTTTTGAAAATTTTATTTGGGTTTTCACAAAAACAAAATACAAATAAAACATCTTTTTTGAAAATAGCATGGTCCCAGGTTATCACTTCTTCATACAGACACAAAACTCAATTTCATGCTCATTTTTATATTCTATTCCATATCTTATTACCATTTTATATTTTCTACATAGTTTTTCCCCTCTTTTAATTTTCTCAACTTTGTTTTAATTATCTCATCTCAATTCAAATCATTATATTTATACTATTGTCTGTCCTGTTTCAATTTCACATTATCTTTTCTTATTAAGCAAATTTTTCTCTGTAGTTACCAATTAGAGTATGGCACCTTTATATCCTTTAATTTTATCCATTCAAACTCTTATTTAAGCTTCAATGTATACCTTTAAGATTATAGCATTCAATATAATACATAACTTCAAATCGAGTTCTGCTTGGTACATTCTTAAAATAGAGACTATATTCTTAAAAAGAAAAAATTATATATATATATGTAAATAAAACACACATTCCATTCCAATTCAATTCTATCATTAATATGCATTAAAATCTTAACATCTTTAACATTTCTTTTCAATTAAATATCATACTTCCTTGGGAACACTTATAAACTTTCCATAGTTAATTCTTTTTTTTCCATATTTCTCACTTATATTTTTATAAATCATTACTAATAATTAAAAATGTTCCCTTTTAATTCTCTCAATCATTTTAATTCATTTATTTATTAACAAACATCCCACTACATTACAGTAAATATTTTATCCATCATCATATTTTCTAAAATTATTTCTATTTGTAATATAACAATGCTATCTTATGTACCTTTGCAGAATCCCTTTTGCAATTAAATTTTCACCCATTATCTCTAAACAAGCTTATGGTTACAATCCTTATATCTTTTCTCTGTTTCTCCATTTCTTGTTTCTGTTTTTACAACTTCTTTTCCTTGCCTTCTTCCCCCTCTTCTTCTCCCTCCCTTTTTACCCCCTCGTCTCTCTACTTCTAACTCTCTCATCTGCAATCCCCTCTTCTGTTGCTTTCTAATATTATACTTATCTTTCAAATTGTTCTTTTTTTGGTTGTTTTTTCTAGTCTTAAACCTTTCACTCTCTTTCCCCCCTTTTCTTTTTTCCCCCACTTAAAATTATTTGATCATTAAAGATGGCTTCTTCTTTGTCCCAATCTTCTTGTTCTGCAAGCGTTTCTTGTTGCTTCTCATAGTTCCAGATCTCCATTTCTAAGAATTGAAACACAAAGCCAAAAGAACTTCTCCCTTCTTGTGCATCTTCTTTCCATTTTTTAAGTTCTGTTTTCAGTTCTTCTAAGAGTGATACCATTTTAAAAACTTTTAAACAACCACACGGTTAATTTTAGTCATCTAGATGCAAAAACCAAAAATCACCAAATAATCCAAGGCTGTTTCTACTTGCTTCTTTTTTCCACTTTCTCTTCCTGAGGTTCTATTATTTTGTTACCGAGTTTCAATTAAAATGTATCTTTGAGGAATCTTGTTAAAATTTCACTGTAAGTTCTTTTTAATTACAGTTCCATTTCTTAATTCCAGGCAGTCTCCTCCATTTTTCCAGATCCTGCTCTTTTATTCTTTTTTTCTCTCCTTTCCTGCTTTTAAAAACTTTTAAATGTCCAGAAATCTTTATTATCCCTTTGACTTTTATTTTCAGCTTAGATGCCTATTAATGTCAAAGTGGATTTTTTTCCAATTTCTTGCTTAAGTCTCTTAGCAATCAGTATAAGGAAGGGAAGAAAAAAAAACCTAATCCTTTCCCTTCTCTCTCTCCTTCGCAGCTTCAAAATCTTCTTTGGGAACAATGTTGTTAAGTTTAAATTCCAGGGTACCTTATTTGTTGCTTTTGCTGTTTGACCCGGTCAACCAAAATTTTCTCTTCTTATCTTCCTCCCGCACATTCTTTTCTGGTCGAGTTCTTCTTTGTGGTGGCCATTTCTGACCACCACTACAACCGCCTTCAGGAAAGGGAGTAATGGCCAGCTGGGGAGGAGAGATGCAGCTCTCCTCAACCCTGCAGGCAGTCTCCCCCCTCTTCACCACCTCTACGGGGTGGCTTAGCCCCAAAACCAGCTGGCTCGGGGCGCTCCAGCGGCGAGCACGGATCGAAGCCTCAGAGAGACAAGGTTTCGGTCTGTCACCGAAGAAGCTCAAACCGGAAGCCATTTCCCCAAAACTTTGAGGGGAGGACAGGTATCTGCATTTGAGAGGGTGACATAATATTTGTATAATGGTCTGAGAGGCTTACTGGTGTCTTCCTTCCTCCTGCAGATTTTCCTTTTTTTTTCCCCTTTAAACAACAGCGCAATTCATAGTGCTAAAACAACACAAAGACTGATTTTGGTGCAAAGAAGAATTTATTAGACAGTTTCTCATGGACTGAGAAAGATATTTCTTATCACACTACCTATGATTAAATAGCTCATCTATGCAAGAATGATTGTGTCAAGCCTCCTCTTTTCTTTATGGACACAAGAAGTAATTCTCATTGTCTCTCCCCTCTCCCTTCATAACTTATTTACTTCTTTCCCTCTAAACAGTACTTATCTTATATGATATGTAAAGTTATTTCCTCAGAATGATGCTCCATACAGTGGATGAAATGGACTGTGATCTCCCAAAGCTTAAATGATAACAAATTTGTTAAGTTTTCGAAGTACCACAAGATGCTGTTATTTTTACAACATCTTTTTGTGTCTCCAGTGGCATTCTGAAAACACAGATTTCTAACTGTCAGCCAGCTCCTTTTTTTTTTCACTTGTACCAAAAAGAAAAAGGAAAGAAAAGGAAAACGAGGTAGGTGTCTTGACACAAAATAACTGCCTTTGCTCCTGCCCCTTTAAGAGAATAGTATCTCCTTTCTTAGCCTCTTCTTGAAGGCAGCAGAAATGAAATTAAGGCAGAGGCTACTAAAAATTAAGGAGACAATGCAAAGCCTTGGACAGTAACTTCATCTCAGACCTTCTAGCAGCCTTTCAGGTATTAAAGAGATTTGCTTTTATATTTTGTTTCTGGTTGGCAGCCTACCCTTTATAATGACACCATAAGTGAGGGAGAGTTTTCTACAACAGGCTTCCAATTTCCTCCTGTCTTCCTCCCCAACATTTTTCACAGCTGGCTTAACATAATAGTTGCACCTATTACATACTCTCCCTTTTTTTGGTCCATTACTCCAATAACCATAGTTAGCCTGAAAGAAAAAAAGAGAGAAAGTTGAGATGGGAAGACAGGCACTTTTCTAGGAAACTTTTATTCAGCATAATTCAACTTTATGTTTTACAAATAAAAAGCATTTATTTAATTTCAAAAAGAGATATTAAGAGAGACAGAGTGTGTGAAAGAGTTGGTTTTAAAAATACAGGCAGAAATAAACACTTCCAAAAAGTGTAGGCTGGAAAAACTCTAAATATAATATGAATCACAGATGTAACAGGTTGTGATCCAAGCAGATTTCAGGCTGTGACCTTGCAGATTTCACACATACAGAATATAGAATCATCTTCACTTCTTTTAAATTCCTATGGGAATAGCAAGGTTATATGGTTAATCTACAGTGTTTTAAATCTGGTTCTTAGCGAAATAGATGTTTGGACTCTAATCCATGTTGTTTTTGAAAGAAATGTAATATTTATCATTTTTCCTCATGATCACATTAATGAAAGGTTTGCAATTGGCAATATCACCAGTGGGATCAATCAAGATTGTTTGAGGATCCATTTCCAAGGTGGTTAATAACTATGTAGGGTAAGATACAGAAAAAAACACTGATGACACTCACTACTTTATTTGTGTCCTGTTAAGAGCCCAGTTTTGCTTTGGTTAAGAATTTCTGTTCAGTGGACGTCTTATTTAAAACCAGTTGGTTTTCAGGTACCAAAATGGTTGTGTTCTGAATTCATTTCAAATTGTTGGCATAAGAGACTGCCTCTTTCTGGTTGGTTTTGTCTACCCAGTGAGAATAGACAGAGAAGGGGCATTTGGGGCATTATTGTTTAAGCAATGCTATTTTATAAGATCTAGGAAGTGGCTTCCATCCTGATAATGTTCAGACAGCTATTAAAGACTTGGAAATTCTTCCAAACTTTGGAGCATAGTAATTTTTGGCCTCATGTTGGATGGGGTATTATGTATTTAGATGTTTGTCCTCAGGGCATTCAGGATATTTCTTTATTTTTATACTTTTGCTACTTTTTTTTAACTATAGGCTGCCTAGAGCCTCTGGGAATCAAGCTGACGCCAAATCATACTACATATGTGTGTATATGTATATGTATATGTATATGTATGTGTATATGTAATGATCAGTATGTTTCAAGGCCTAGATTTCTCAGAGACCACCTATTCTATGTAGATACTGCCCTCAAATGAACAGGGAACAACTGCTAAAGACTTCACCTATCTAGAGCAGGGGTGGGATTCTACCAGTTCGCACCTATTCTCTAGAACCGGTTGTTAACATTCTAAGCAGCTTGGAGAACCAGTTGTTAGAAGAAATTACTGGCCTAATCCTGTAAGGAAGGCAGGAAGGAAACATTCTGGCGTTGCTTACAGAAACTGCCTCTCCATTAACCCTTATTACATTCTTGGCAGGACTAGACTTCCTGTCTCTGGAACTTCTCTGGAGTTTTTTTCCCCTCCTTTGCTGGTACTTTGCTTGTGTGGAGTGACCATTCAAAGTTACAATGGCACTGAAAAATGTGACTTATGACCATTTTTCACACTTACGACTGTTGCAGCATCGCCACAGTCATGAGAGGCCAGGCGAGGAGATGCGTGCCTTGATGTGAGTGATATTGAGTTGGCCACGCCCACCCAGTCACATGACCACCAAGCCACACCCACCAACTAAGTCACACCCACAGAACCAGTTGTTAAAAAATTTGAATCCCACTCTGATCTAGAGGTACAGGAGGGGTCCTCAAAACAGCTTGCCTTCTCAAATAAGGTTGGTTCTCACTCTTGTGACTTTCTGGAGAGTTGTAAAAATGTCACTGTTATGGAAGTTTCTTGGGACCTGATTGGTGGGGAGTTCTCAGTGTCAGACGTGTAAAATGTGATTCCAGATACAACCACATCTCTCAATGTTCTTTTGCAGAAGCTAAAAATGAGGCTTTTTTGAAGATATTTTGTAGTGAGAGCAGCTGCTAGATAGGTTTGTTTCCTGAAATTGTTTTGATTTTGGTTGAGATATTATCTTTATGGGATACCTTATTTATCTTACCATGGTATTTTAAAGTGTGTTTGTTTGTTATCCATTGGAAAGCTTAGCAGATTAGGCCAGGTTACAGGTTGTATGAATGATGTGTAGATATGTAATTTGCATTTACCAAATTATCCTTATGTATTTTGTATTTTTGCCGTCCAAATTGTACCATTTTTAATCAATCAAATATACATCTCAAGAATAGCTATTTTTTGCTTTTAGGTACTAAATGACACATATGTTCTTGTTTAGCTAGGGATTTCCTGCCTGGGAGAAGTTACAAACTGTATTCCCAAATTAACATTTCTTTAAAAGAACAAGTACATTAAAGATTTAGAAAGAATAGGACATTCAGGAACAATTCAGAGTGGAAAAGCCTTTAGAGGCATTGAGAGGACTTTAGTATTTATTTATTTTATTTTATTTATTTATTTTATTTATTTATTTGATTTGCCAATTGTTTACAAGATAATAAGTATAAGTGTATACATAGTTGTGAATACATGAAATGGGTACATATAAGAAAAATAAAAGAAGAATAAGAGAAACAATAGGACAGGGACGGTAGGCACGTTGGTGCGCTTAAGGTTGCTCAATAAATATGACTGGCCAGTCCCTTTGAAATTATTACTGTCTATTGATAAAGCAGTTTCTGTGTTTTGGATCACTGCTTCTCACTTAACTGTATCAACAATATGAGTTTCCTGCTGCCTGATTCATAACTACATTTCTGTCCATTTCAAAATTTTAGCTGGTATTGGGAAGGGGAAAACCCATGGATCCTGGAAATTCTTCCAAATATATATGTCTCCTTCATATTACGCTATCATTCAGGGGAAAAGAATAAAACTTTTCAAAATCAACAAGCAAGAATACTTCCTCAGATTTCCCCCAGTAGATTACCTTTTATGATATTCAGCAAACATCCCAGAATTTCTCATGCCCCTATCCTGTTCAGTCAAGTGTACTTTTAAAATATCAAAGAGACATTCAAAAGACAGCTGGGTGTCTACTCAAATGTTCATTATCCAGGTCCAGTTAGTTCTTCTGACAAGGTTGTTTTTCTGAAAATGCCAGTGGATTTGGGCGTTTTATACATTTTCAGGATGAATAAGTAGAGATCTGCTTTTCCTGATCCTTAGAACTAGGCATCATATATCTTCACAGGTGACCAACTTGATACTAAAACACAGCTTACTGTATAAATCATTGTAGATGTTTATTTCTCTCCAATTGATGTTCTAATAACTTTAAATGCATTATCTGCAACCAAGGCATGACGCAAGGCATTCTTATGAGGTCTATTATAATCTGTACTGAAAGAAGAAGTTGAAAAAGCTTGCTTTGCATGTTGACTTCTTGACTTTGCTTTCATGTTTGCTGCTGATTGATGCACCACCAGATCAGTTGCTTTTTACCTTGCAGTAGCTGCTTTGTTGCTTGGCTCTAAAATCTGTGACAGGGACTTCCATTTTACTTTTATCTTCTTTAGCTAATGTTGCCTTTATAAGCAATTGTATCTGCATGCTCATTTCTTGCTCTGTGGGGATGAGCAGCCTAATTCAAAACCTTATTACTTATTTATTTATTTATTTATTTATTTATTTGATTTGCCAATTGTTTACAAGATAATAAGTATAAGTGTATACATAGTTGTGAATACATGAAATGGGTACATATAAGAAAAATAAAAGAATAAGAGAAACAATAGGACAGGGATGGTAGGCACGTTGGTGCGCTTATGCACGCCCCCTACAGACCTCTTAGGAAAGGGGTGAGGTCAATAGTAGACAGTCTAAGGTTAAAGTTTTTGGGGTTTGGGGAAGAAACTACGGAGTCGGGTAGAGTATTCCAGACATTGACCACTCTATTGCTGAAGTCGTCATCAACGATATATCATCGATATATCATCAAAAGTTTAGATTTAGAAAGGGTGAATGGCAGTGGCTGTCTTTCCAGTTGAAAGCAAATATCCAAAACAAAACAAAAATAACCAAAGCAACAAAAGATTGAATTGACAGGTATGGAATATTCAGAATAGGAAACTGAAGAGAGATTCCTCCCCTTTTCAATCGATAAGCAAGAACAAACAATAGCACCTGAAGTTTGACTGAAAATATAAGACAAAATTCATTGAAGTATGAGAGAGAAGGAACAAGAAACAAAGTACAGACCTCTCAAAATAATCCATCGCTGTATAATTTCTGTCGTCCAGGTTCCAAAGAATGTATACTATGACACCAGTAATCACACCGTCCTTAAAGAGCAACTTGAGTAAAGCCTTGATCACAATCACTACAAAAGAAATTGGTAAACTGATTTCTCAGGTGCATGAAAAACTAATGAGTTCCCTCCAAATCAGTTCAGATTTTAAAAAAATTAATTGAAATAGCTGAAAGAAATTTAAATTCAAGTAATAGATTACTGACTGGAAATTTGCTGTAAGTATTCAATCTGCAGGAAAAGCAGAACAGAATTCAAGATAATTATATGAGAAGCATCTGGGATTCAAATACCATTTTCCAAGGTTGGGTTCAGTTTTTCAGAAAAGTTCTGTTAACATGCAAAGATAAATCTTAATTTCCTACGTAGCTAACACTTGCAATTTAAAATTAATGCCAAAGACAAATTCTACTTAATGTCAGAGTAGAGTTGCAATAAGAAGTGTTGATACACAGACAATTATTTCTGGAAAGTACAGTATTAAGTGAACAGGAAACAGAAATGCAAATTAACAGCAATGCAATAGAAAAAATATTTATTAGGGAAAAAAGAAAATATATTTTAAATGTGGACTTCAAAGAAATAATAACAGTGTGTCATATACCACTGAAAATCAAGAAATTGTTAAACAAAATAAATATTTATATGTTTTGAGAATTCAGTTTAGCTACTTTATAAAAGAAATAATTTAGAATTATGTGGCATTTTAAAAATCGACATACTTTTGTTGTATAAAATTTCATGGGTTGTAGTCCAGACAACTACCTATCTAGAAATTAGAAAACTGAATAAAAGCAGCTCAAAACATTTTATATTAAAAATAAAATAAAATTCTGCTGTGTCATTAGTACTTTCATTATTGGTCAAATCCATATAAACAATTTCCTCATTCCTACACTTCAATTTTCTACTGTCCATTAGTACCCTGCTCATCATCTTTCTCATTATTTGTGAAAAATTCATAGGAGGTTTCAAATCAAGTGGGATGTCACTCTTGGAATTTACTGATTGATTTAATTTGATTTTTATCCCAAAATAATATTTTTATTATTGTTTATAAATAACTCAAGGCAGCAAACATACCTAATACTTCTTTCTCTTCCTATTTTCCCACAATTTTCCTGCATATTCTAATAGGAAGGGCAGGTTCTACATGTAACCAAAATAGCAGCATCCAAACATAGCAAACAGATTTTAACTAGTCTTGAGCATCTCTTAAGTTCCTCTGCCTCCTGTTCAGGGAAGTAAAAACTCCAAAACATCTTAGTAATGTGCCAACCTACTTGGTGAATATATTGTAGATAGTTGCTACTTGAGAGAATATCTTCATTGATTTCAAAAAACTATGGGAGTCAGACCTGGTTTGTATTTGGAAGGGACAGAATTAGGAAATATTCGAGGAACAAACTAAGCTAAGGAGTTAAAAATAATATCCCAGAATGCAGCAGTAAAAAGCCATTTCCCTCTAATTGCCAAGAAAATACATAAATAAGTGCTTGAAGTTGCAGAAGTTAGGTTCAACTAAAACAATGTAGCTTCACAAGAGCTATATTGTTTTCAGAGTAATAGAGTTGGAAGGGACCTTGGAGGTGTTTTAGTCCAGGGGTTCCCATCCCCTCAGGCTGTGGCCCACTACTGGGCCAAGACCTTTCAAAACCAGGCTACAGTAGAAATGGCCGAGCATGTGTGCATGGAGCTCCACTCTCACAAGTGGAGGGTGCTCACATGCAAAGCTCTGTTCGTGTGAATGGAGCTTTGCGCACAAGTGCCCTCCCCTCACAAGTGGAATTTCGTGTATGAGCACAAGCCCTCTCTGCTCAAGCACCTTACATTCATGCACGTGGCACTCCATTCATGTGAAGGCAAGGTATTCCACTGATTAATTGTTCCAACTGTCAAGAAATTTCTCCTTACTTCTAGATTGGTTTTCTTCTTGATTAGTTTCCAACCATTACTTCTTGTCTTGCCTTCAGGTGCTTTGAAGAATAACTTGACCTCCCCTTCTTTGTAGTAGCCCCTCAGATATTGGAACAGTGCTATCATGTCATCCCTAGTCATTCTTTTCATTAAACTGGACATACCCAATTCCTGAAAACTTTCTTTTCATATGTTTTAGCCTCCAGTATCTTAATCATGTTGTTGCTTTTCTCAGCACTCTTTCTAAAGTCTCAACATCTTTTTATATCATGGCAACCAAAACTGGATGCAGTATTCCAAGTATAATCTCACCAAGGCATTATTAAATGGTATTAATTATACCACTTTATACTTGTACCTTCTAGTATTGCAACACAGCCTCACAGACATCAATAGAAGATGGGATAATGTCCCTGCAAAACTGAAATGTTAATTTCTCTCAGATTTTCTGCATGGGGGTAGGGAAAAATCAGGTTATTTTGCTTTTCTTACATACTTTCTTTTAACTGTGTCACTAAGGTGCCCTGTGAATCATTTTTAAAAGTCATATCTTCTCCCATAATGAAGAAATGTATTCCTATTTAAATCTAAATATGTATAAATCTAAATATTTATATACATAATGTTATGTATTAGCACTTGACAGCAGTTCTCCTTCTGGTCCGCTGCCTGAGCGGGAGCGCCGAACGCTCCCATTGGCTGATGCCCTTTGACAGCCGGCTATAAAAGGGAGCTGTCAAACGGCATCAGCTGTCGCCGCCAGCTGGCTGTCAGATTGCATCTGAAGCCGCGGCGACCCTTTATTCACTGAATAAAGCTGTTAGCGTTATCCTGGCTCCGTCTCCCTTCTGTAACCGCCGCTCTACAACACTGGCGACGAGGGCGGGATGCAGTAAAGACGTCCAGGCGAAACAATTGAGCCGAAGTCACACAGAGAAAGAGCTGAAGCCGCTAATTACCGAGTGAAGTCACCGCCGCCGGCGCTCTCCAAAAGAGCGCGAACTTCAAAGCTCCGAAGCTGAGGAACCGAACGCCGCTGACAGGCGCTGCTGAAACGCTTTTTAAAAGCGACCGCTGAATTTTTCCTCACCTAGCACACCCACGGTTATCGCTCAAATGGCATCTACGCCGACCTTCCCACATTTCCAGCCCGGAACAGAGACTTGGGAATCCTACATTAATAGATTTGAATGTTTTTTAAACGCTATAGACTTGTCTAGGGCTACAGACCTGAGGAAAAGGTCTTATTTTTTAAGTTTTTGTGGGGCTACAGTTTTTGACACTGCCTCAGCATTAGTGTCACCACGACCTATTAAGTCTATTCCCTGGGAAGAGCTGAAGGATATTCTAGCCAACCATTATTCCCCCAAACCCTCGCAGATAGCTAGGAGGCTAGCTTTTAGGAGAAGGGTTCAAGCTGAGGGAGAAACCATAAGCCAATATATGGCAGCTTTAAGATCTGCTGCCATCCACTGTGGGTTCAGGGACTACCTTGATGATATGCTACTTGACCAAGTTGTGGGGGGGGTTAGAGATCTAAAGCTGCAACGTAGGTTATTAGCCAAGAAAGATCTCAACCTAGCCCTAGCCCTAGAAGAAGCTCAAGCTGCTGAGCTATCAGAAGTGTCTGCAGCTGAGATTCAAGGTACTTCCATTAGACAAGGGACGGCTACAGTCCACTACGATGAAGCCTCCCAGGAGGAAATAGAGGAGCCAGTAGAAATAAATCGCCTCACACGCCCTAGGGCACCTTTAGCTCCACCAAGGAGAAACAACAGCCAGTTCACCAAACAACAATCCCCTTGTTTGAGTTGTGGGGGAAACCATCCTAGAGCCAAGTGCAGATTCAGAAATGCTATTTGTCTGAACTGCCAGATGCAAGGGCATATAGCCAGAGTTTGTCAAGCTGAACAAGCCCCTGTCCCAAGATCCCGAACCTCTGCCTCTTTCCAAAGGCAAGTAAAAAGCTGCTACACTTGTTATCACGCAGGCAGCGTCTCCACTAACCCTAACAAAATAAGCGTTTCTCTTCTTTTAGAAGGTAAACCCTGCCATATGGAGGTGGACACCGGGTCAACCCTCTCCATCATTGCATGGTCCACGTTAAAGAAGATGCTGCCTTCGTTCCCAAGGAGGAAGCTGACCACCTGCCACCTGAATCTTCGGGACTACCAGGGAAGGAACATCCCCGTCCTGGGTAAGGGAAGATTCCTTATTCAATTCCAAAACTTTAGAGGTTACTTGCCACTGGTAGTTGTTGATGGTGCCCTGCCTAGTCTGCTAGGACTGGATTGGTTCCCTGCCCTGGGGCTTAGCATAACAGGGATTCACACTGTCAGAAACTCTGAAGTTGATGCCCTTTTTAACGACTACGCTGATGTTTTCAGCAGTGACCTGGGCTGTTATACAGGCACCCCCATATCTTTCAATGTGGGTCCACAAGCCACCCCAGTCCGTTTGAAACCTCGAAGAGTTCCCTTTGCCGTTAGGCCCAAATTAGACGCAGAGCTGGACAAACTCATAAATCAAGGAGTTTTAGAACAGGTAGACTTTGCAAGGTGGGAGACACCCATAGTTACACCTTTAAAAAGGATGGCAGTGTAAGAATTTGCGCGGACTATAAGACGTCCATCAACCGTTTCCTTCAAGTTAGCACATACCCAGTACCGGTTATTCAACACCTGCTTCACACATTTGAGCCAGGCCTAATCTTTGCTAAATTGGACATGTCCCAGGCATACCAACAATTCCCTGTGGACCAACAAACAGCTGACCTTCAAACCATAGTAACACACAGGGGTGCGTTTAGATGTAAGCGTTTACAGTTTGGGGTCAGCGTGCCCCTGGCATATTCCAATCACTCATGGAAAGAATCCTCCAGGGCCTACCCGGGTGGTCCCATACTTTGATGACATATTAGTATCAGCCTCCAGCAAGTCACAGTTGTTACTCAGGGTTAGGTCTGTTCTTGACAGGTTTAGACTAAATGGGCTCAAATTGAAAAAGAAAAATGCACCATAGCTACCAGTCAAGTAGACTTCCTGGGTTATCGAATTGATTCCTCGAATTCACCCTATTGAAAGCAAAGTCAAAGCCATTCACGATGCACCCACACCTTCTAACAAGGTAGAACTACAGGCCTTTTTAGGGCTTTTAAACTTCTATGCTTCCTTCTTACCCCACAAAGCCTCTGTAGCTGAGCCCCTGCATAGGCTCCTAGACAAGAATGTTCCCTGGCACTGGGGGCAGGTAGAAGCCAACGCTTTCCGAGCAGTGAAGTCCCTCTTGACTTCAAACGCAGTTCTGGTGCAATTTAACAAGGACTTGCCCCTAGTACTCGCAGCTGATGCCTCACCTTTTGGGATAGGAGCAGTTCTAAGCCACAGACTTTCAAATGGATCAGAGGCACCCATTGCCTACTTTTCTAGGACATTCTCTCCTGCTGAGAGAAACTACAGCCAGATAGATAAGGAGGCTTTGGCTGCTGTAGCTGCTGTAAAAAAGTTTCATGAGTTTCTCTATGGCCATTATTTTGAACTGGTCACAGACCACAAACCACTTTTAGGACTGTTAGCTGGAGACAAGCAAACCCCACAGGTACTTTCCCCAAGAATGACCAGATGGACTCTTTTTTTGGCCGCTTATTCATATACCTTGATCCATCGCCCCGGAATAAACCTGAGCCACGCAGATGCCCTCAGCAGATGCCCCCTGCCTACGCCAGTCGAGGACCCAGCTCCCATCCACGCAATCTTCGAGTGCACGGGACTGGACCTCCCAGTTTCAGCTGGGGATGTTGCTGCACACTCAAAAAAAGATCCGTTGATTTCGCAAGTCCTGGACTGGGTGGGAAGGGGGTGGCCGGATATACAATTTGCCCCTGAGCTAATTCCCTTTAGAACCCGCAAGCAGGAGTTGTCAGAAATTCAGGGCTGCCTGTTGTGGGGGACAAGGGTAGTCATTCCTGCCTCATTGCAAGAACCAGTTCTAAGGGCACTGCACGTGGGACATCCGGGCATGGTGAGGATGAAGGCCTTGGCCCGAAGCTACGTTTGGTGGCCTGGACTAGATGCCCAAATTACCAGTTGGGTCAATGCATGCCAGGCCTGCCAGGCGACAAGGGCAGCTCCACCCACAGCCACACCCACCAGGTGGGAGGACGCGGGGGCACCCTGGGCCAGGGTTCACATTGACCTAGCAGGTCCCATGATGGGAAAGACTTTCTTGGTGGTTGTGGACTCATTTTCTAAATGGACCGAGGTGGCCATGCTGACTTCCACCACAACACAAGCCATCACAAGGGTTCTGACCCAGCTGTTTGCTACGCATGGACTGCCAGACACCCTGGTGTCAGACAACGGGCCTCAGTTCAGCTCAAACGAGTTTGCCATCTTCGCAGCCAACCTTGGCATCAGACACGCACTCACAGCACCCTTTCACCCTGCTAGTAATGGGTTGGCCGAGAGGGCCGTTAGATCAGCCAAGGAGGTTTTAGCCAAGCTGAGCATGGCAGACTGGCACTCCAAGTTATCCACCTACCTGCTCACACAGCATGCCACACCATGCCCGACCACCAACAAGTCACCTGCTGAACTTTTAATGGGCAGGCGACTCAGGACAACCCTGGACAGGTTGCACCCCTACTACGCCTCCAGCACACCCCTGGCATCTGACAGCCATGCCAGGGGTTTTGCCCTGCAGGACCTGGTGTATGCCAGGAACTATGCAGGGCAACCATTATGGCTGCCAGGGCGGGTAGTTTCTGTTACAGGGCCCAGGTCTTACAAAGTCCTCCTGGAAGATGGGAGAACCTGGAGAAGGCACATCGACCAACTCCGGAGACGCTGGACCTCGCCCGCCGCCGAGAGCCTAGGCAACCCGCCGCCGAACTACCCGGTCTACTCACCGCCTGCCGCAGCCGCCCCGCAGCACTACCCGGTCTACCAGAGGCCCGACTTTCCAGCCAACCATCCACCGCGCGTAGACTTACCAGAGCAGCCGCCAGATGACAGGTCCGGAACAGCCATCGACCCTCCACAGACGCCTGGCACCGCAGAAGGCAAGAAGGACTGTGCTGCAGCCGCCCAGCCTCCAGAGCCGCGAAGGTCCGGTCGCGAACGAAGACCGCCATTACGATTTATGGACTGCGCATGCGCGCGACCAGGGGGAAGGAGTGTTATGTATTAGCACTTGACAGCAGTTCTCCTTCTGGTCCGCTGCCTGAGCGGGAGCGCCGAACGCTCCCATTGGCTGATGCCCTTTGACAGCCGGCTATAAAAGGGAGCTGTCAAACGGCATCAGCTGTCGCCGCCAGCTGGCTGTCAGATTGCATCTGAAGCCGCGGCGACCCTTTATTCACTGAATAAAGCTGTTAGCGTTATCCTGGCTCCGTCTCCCTTCTGTAACCGCCGCTCTACAACACATAAAAATTACCATAAATTGATTTTGTTCAAATCTGTCTCCTCCTTTTTCTACTTTCTCTCTTTCTCGCACTCTCTCCCTTCAAACCCTAGAAGGATTTGTACCCATCCCAGATGAAGAGAAAGCGGCAATCAGTCGTGTGTTCATCTTGATCTTTGTTGGCACCAAAAACAGATGTTCATCATTTCAAGTACTTCTTGAAGGCTCCTAACATCCCTATCAGATGAATAGATTGCATTTCATTTTTTCCCACAGTTTGAAACAGAGCAAGGAAATATACGCCAAGTCATTCAATCAGCCAGGCAACTGGTCTGTCCTCTTTTTATTATTACGGGGGCTGTTGGTAGCAAAGACATGAGTGAGGAGCAAAATGACAAACCCTTCTAACTTTGCCTCTAAGTTGGGCAATGCTTTAGCTTACTCACAGCTCCTGGACTATTACGCCAGAATAAATTAAGTCATGTGCCTAGGAGTGATGCTACAGAGCCATCACATGTATGACTTGATAAAGCACTTGTACATCTTGACGTATCAGTGTTAAAGAGCTGCAATTCTCTCCTGCTGAAATCAGTGGGAGCTCACAGTGTTTAAAGTCCAACAGATTGTGACCTGGGTTTCTAGTTTCCATGGTTACAAAACAAAGTCAAAGAGGCATAAATAAGAATGGCCATTATTTAAAATCCCATGAGTATTTTCCTGCCATTATATCTCACTTTTCTTCCAAGATGAAATTCGGGTAGGTTAACTGGCCACTGCTGACCCAGCAGAGCTGCCAGTGCCAAAGTCCCCTGAGAAAGGTGCCCTTTAAGGCCTTCTATACAATGCTAGCCCTCAGTTTCTCAGTTACACCTCTGGATAATTTTTATCCCTTGCTTTTCTTCTCCCTCCCCTCCACACACCTGCACACATATACTTTCCCTACTTTTTCAGGTAACATTTATGCCTTTTTTTTTTTTGGTATCTTCTTTTTAAAAGTTTAGGTACCTCCACAGGAAAGCTGCTGCAGGGAAAGAACGGGAGAAGGAGCCAAGAAAAAAAAATCTGCTTTATTTTAAAAGGATACACATTGCCTTCTGGAGCCAGTTCAAAATGCTTTATGGTGCATAAAGCCTCCATTGGCTTAGGCCCAAATTAGCTGCTAGACTGCTTACACCCATGAAGCACACCCTGCACTTTAGATCATCAAGGGGTTCATCTAGCAAGCCTTGCCAAGGCTATATTTAACGGCAATAGCATTTTTGTCACTTTTTTGCAAGGGGCAAGGGATAGACAATTAAAAATTCAGTTTTGTCTCTCTTTGTTACAGTTTAAAAGTGACTTAAAAGATTGTCTTTTCACCCAGAACTTGTAGGTTGCACTTTTAATGCCATTGGGCCAGAGGTGGTATTCAGCAGGTTTGGACCAGTTCTGGAGAATCGGTAGCAGAAATTTTGAATAGTTCAGAGAACCGGCAAATACCACCTCTGACTGGCCCCACCCCCATCTATTCTCTGCCTCCCGAGTATCAGCTGATTGGCTGGGTCTTTTTTTTGTTGTTGCCCTGTACAGGAGAATGGAGCTGGAAAGCAGGTTAGTGGAGTGGGGAGGGAATGGGATTTTGCAATATCCTTTCCCTGCCACGCCCACCAAGCCAAGCCATGCCAACCAAGCCACGCCCATAGAACCAGTAGTAAAAAAAATTCGAATCCCACCACTACATTGGGCTGTCATGAATTTTCATGGTTAAACTGAATTGTAGATCAGCCATATTTGTCAGCCCTTTGGAGCCAGGTAAATGGAAAAGGAAAAGTATTTTAATTAAAATAATGACATATATGGCACACTTCTGGTTGCTTCTGTGGGAAGTGAGACCTTCATCCTGCTCTCACTAGTTTTACAATACTATAGCCAAACTCTCTCTGTGTGAGACTGTTTCATCATCTCTCATGGGAAATTCAGCCCTGGAGCCAATTTTTAAAAAGGAAAGTTAATTTGATGCTTTTCACAATGAGAAATACTTGAGATTGAAAACTGCTCTTCAGAAAACTGTTCTTCCATATTTGAATTATTTCCAGGTTGTGCAGATAGAACTCCTCATAGTTCTATATACCAGAAGAAGTGATTATTTGAAGGCCATACTTGCTAATATATTCATAATGGATTCATAATGGATTTCAGAAGCTGCAAACTGATTCTGTCTTTCTCAACTGAAGGGCAGAAAATGTGTGAATAAAACCAAAGTATTTCATGGTATCACACAGTGATTTTTTTTAAAGAAAGAATGTGAGAAAAGAGAAAGTCCTAACACATCATACTGGCAATAGCATAACCTTTTCCATACTAGATTTAATGCGGGCAACACAATATTAGATGGACAAAGTAGATGTCATCCTTTTCAAATCCAAAGCTTATTTCAGCGGCAGCATCTAGTGCAACAATATATACAGAAATTACATTTCTTTGAGAGAGAATGGAGAATCTCGATGTAATTCCATCCTATCTCTCTGTATTTTGGAATTGTAGAATCTGGCTTTCAAAAGGCTTGAAATCAAAATTAACAATCCACCAGAGAAAGCACCCCTGTCACATCTGCTTTTGGGGTTGAACATGAGATTAGTATTTAGGTCATCATCCAATTCACAAGTATGGTAGAAATGCTTTCAAATCACAAGTTCCTTTGTTGTATAACATAAAAGATGTGCAATTCACTGTCTATCTCATTTTTCCCCTCACCATCCATTTAGGCTCTATCTAATAAGCCATTACCTTCCATCACCTCCCCCAGTTAAACTGGGGTTCATGCAGCCTCTGCAAAGAACTCATTCAAAGAGTGTGAAAGGGGCTACAGGCAGTTTAAAATCTGATGAAATTTCTATACAACAATGACAACTGTATGACCAATTGAGAAAAAAGCCAGGACACATGAAGAATTGACTAATTTCAATCAAGTCTTTCTGGAAATGTGAATAACAGAAAAACCAATTGGATCCCACAACTCATCGTATCTGAGGTTTACTTCATTGTTAACATTTATATTAATGCTGAAGTCCTCTTTTAGGGAAAATAATGCTTAAAAATAGAAAAGATTTTATTCTTTAAAAAACCTTTATTAAATTTATAGGGATAAAAGAAACAAACACAAATTGTATCAACATTTTCAAAGCATTTTCAGGAAATATGTTATAGATTGGGGTGATCTTTTCAACAGTTTCTTTCCATTTCCCCTCCTCCTCCACTTCCTTCCCATCCTCATTTATCCATCTCTTCCTAGTGTCCAAGTGTGTTGACTAATTTTTCGTACAACTGTTAGTTTAATTACAGAGAGGGGGAGAAAGAGATCATGGAAGTAAGGAGATTTAGCTTTAGATCTGTTCATCATCAGTATGTGCTGTTATTTTCAAACATAATTAAAGATTTAGCTATCCTTGGTAGAATCAAAATTGTCCTACACTGCTATGAATTAACAAAGAACTTTCTGTGGCTGATCATCCTTGTGTAAGCTATCTATAGAAAAAAGGAAAGCTTTTGTGATCTGTAGAAAACCCAATACAGAAAAATTGGAAAAGACAAAAATAAACCTTTGGGAAAGAGAGGAAAGAGATAAAAATAATCAAAAGGTCTTGACCATGATCACCATGGTGTACAAGTCATTAAATCTGTCATCCAGTCAATATTTCTGCTATATTGAAAGATTGTTATGAAATATAGTTAGGACTCCTTTGGACCTTGGAGGATCTGATTGCTTGTTAAGATTAATTGTTACATGTGAATACAATAAACTGGGGGCTAGGGCATGTAATTTTATCTCTAAAAAGGTCTAGAGCTATTGGGAGCTAAATTAACTTCCCCAGTCAACCATGTCATTTAAACAGAGAAGGTAAAATTGATAGGTTGGTTGCTTCTTTTGTTGCTGCTGGCATAAAGAAATAGGACTGAGGGAATGGGGACTAAAAAGTGTTGCTTGGGGCCCTCCTGTAATGATATGGAGGAATTACTGTAGGAGACAAGAGGAGAGCCACAATCAGGACAACAATGTGATAAGAAGCAGCTTACCACATAACAAGAATATAGACCCTTTCTACTTCTTTGGGATGAAAGGGTGATGGTGGAGAAATGTTCTTTGAGACTTACAGTCTGTAGAGATTCTCAGTCATCCAGGTCATGGTTGTCCCATAGGTGCTTTTTCAGGAGGCAACCGGATTTTTCTGTTTTTTCTTTGAAGACGTTTCACTTCTCATCCAAGAAGCTTTTTCAGTCTGACAGGATAGTGGGGAATAGAAGGGTATAAGTTCCTTGCAGACAGCTGGTCATTTGCATCCTTTTAGAGGGTCCTTGAAGCACTTGGAGTTTTATCTGTGTCCTCAGGGTCACCTGAATAGTGTACCTGGTTCCTGTAGTCTGCAATTTTTTCCCCTCTGGAAATCCATTCCTACTCCCACACCATTCAAAGGGTGTTCATCCCAAATTGTATAGCTAAAAGTCTGTAGAGATTCTCAGTCATCCCAGGTCATGGTTGTCCCAAAGATGCTTTTTTAGGAGGTAACTGGACTTTCAGACTTATAAGATTATGTTAATGCAACCTTACTATAAAATAGAATTAATTCACCTAGGTGTGTTGCCTGTCTTAACAACTTTGCAAGGCTGATAATGCCAGAGTACTTTAAAATTGATGGGAATAAAAATGTGGGCCTTTTGGATCTTTTTTTTTTTGTATAGAAACTAATCAAAATGAAGGTATTTAAGGCACCCATTTTGAAGTTGCCAAGGTTGAGAAACACTGGTCTAGCCTCTATAGGTAGTGTGCACGTGTGTGTGTGTGTGTGTGATTTGGCTAGTCGTTATATGTGATAGGTTGGAGCTCCTAACAAATTGCATAATTCACAACTTACAGTTGCATTACTGACTGAGTTGTTTGCTTATTCATTTATTTTACAGTACTTATAACCCATCTCAATCCCAAAGGGCTCTGGGTAGCTTTTTGATAATGTTGAAGAATTTACTTTGCATCTGGTAATAGCCCACAGTGTAAAACCAGGATGTGGCTATAGGTGCTATTGGTCTGCTGATGGCTTATTTATGTATTTTTTGTTCGTTTGTTTCTATCAGGTATAAATCTAAGTTTTACTAGACTTCTTCCTCATCCTTCAGACAAGTTGCTCTTTGGGGCTAATCACTGTACTTTCCAATTCACAGGGTATGATTTTTCAGAGTAGATAATAAGAAAGTTGGCATGGGGCCATGTGGTAAATGTATCCAAACTACCACATTTTTAATTCAACACTTCTGGATGGCATGAAATATCGAACAAAAAGAAAAATCTGAATACTAAAGAGCTCAATCTCAACAATATCAACCCCCCAACCTAACCACAAAAAGCACAGATAAGAGCTAAAATGTCCACCCCAAGTCAGTTGGGAATGAAAGTACACAGAAATGAAACACTTTTAACCTGCCTAGGCTAAAGGCCACTCCTCCTAAGGGAGAGAGCCAAATGAACTTCAGGGGAAAATATTAGTCCATTAGGTGGGATCTCTTACAGAGTAAGGTTGGTCATCTTACCCATGACTTGCAAACCTCAAAAGGATATGAATTTTCAGCCGGTCATATCTCAAAGACCTGACTAGACAGACAGATTCAATTCTGCCAAGCTGACATTGCCTGACATGTTGGGCTCTAATCTTCAGCCATTACATTGAAATAGCAGCTGTTCTACCTCAAACCAAAGTTTGATTTCTTATTTGACTTGCTTCAAGTAAGCTGGCCAACTATTGTTACCCTAAGGTCAAATGGCCCTCAATAAGCAGTCATTGAATGTCACTGTTTCTGGCAGACTGTAGATTGCCCTTTTTAACATAAAAGAGATTCAGGACAATCTAGAACATAAAATAGAGTTGGCAGAGATCTCAAAGGTGTTCTAGTCCAACTCCCTGCTCAAGCAGGAGACTCTATATCAGAGATCTCCAACCCTCAGTCTGTGGACTGACCCTGGTTCATGCCAGAAATCGGGCTGGACAAACAAGTGAACCCCCGTCTGTGGGGGTGCCCTCTTCAGTCTATGGACAAATCTCTCTTCCTAGAACCAATCCCTGGTGCCCAAAAGGTTGGGAGCCACTGCCCAGACAAAATTATCCAGTCTCTTTTTGAAAACCTTCAGTGATGGAGCACCCACAACTTCTGAAGGCAAATTATTAATTGCTCTCACACTTAGGAAATGTCTCCTTCATTCTAGGTTCTCTCTTTGGTTAGTTTCCAACCATTTCTTGACTTGCCTATTGGTGCTTTGGGAAATAGTTTAGCCCACTCATCTTTGTAGGAGCCCCTCAAATATTGGCATATCATTTCACCCCTAGTCCTTCTTTTCATTAGACTAAACATACTGAATTCCTGTAATCATTCTTCATACATTTTAGCTTCCAGCCCTCTCATCATTTTTGTTGTTCTCTGCACTCTTTCCAGAGTCTCAACATCTTTTTGTATTTTGGGGTCAGAATTGGATGCAGTATTCCAAGTGTGGTTTTACTAAGGCTTTGTAAAGTGGTACTAAAACTTCACGTGAAGAGATTAGTGAAACTCTTGAAAGTGTATTTGCCCCTAATATACAGTATATTTGCCTTTGGGTCTGAATGTCATACTGGAGTTGTAATAATATCCTGTTTGTTCTGTTCTGTTCTGTTCTGTTCTGTTGTGCTGTTCTGTTCTGTTCTAGCCTAGCCTAGCCTAGCCTAGCCTCATTTCACCTCACCTCACCTCTGTAGGTACATTGATGCCTTCCTAACGAGCTTTGCAAAATTTGCTTTCAGCAAATTGTGATCTGATTTGACCCTCACTTAAATGCCGTACACTCACCATTGGTGGCAAAAAGGCCCAAAGTTTCTTTTCAAGTTATACAGTATTTTATTCAGCTTGAGTCAGCCTCTCAATACATGTTAGTTGGTCACTTTTTTGAAGAAGGCATGCACCTAATCATCACCCTGGATTTTTAGTTAGTCTCCTGGGAATGATTGTGATGAGTTTAGCCAGGGCATTCTGCTAATCCAATTTTCATTGCCAGAATATATCATTCCTCAACAGTATTGTCAGAGGTGCTATCAAACTTAATTTGGAATATATTGTGCCAAGAACTGGTTTTTAAGAGTCTCTGAAGGTCTTTCTTTTCTTCCAGAGAGGGCATGCAGTTGATAAGTTTTGACTGCATTAGCATCTGGCCTGATACGACATACTGAAAATATATTCCTCCACTAGTAATTAGGTTTTCTCCTTAATGAATTTGTCTCATCCTTTGGGTAAGCGTACCCTTTCCAAAATGTATTTTTGACAATGACATCAAGTTCCTCCAGGGTGGTGACTAGAATAATCATAATCTGAACTATTAAGATACCTAGTACGACAGTCCAAAGTATTTCTTTCTTATTGGTGGAATACTTTACTACCTGTAACTGATTTGATATCCTTCAGGAAGGCATTTGAAGTGACATTATCACTATGGTGTGGTATAGCTCAGCAGATTCTTTATCTAACTTCACCTGATAATAATCATCCTTTGTACCAAAGATTATGAACAGCTTTTGCTGCCTTTTTCAACATTCTCCATCTGTATGAAAAACTAAACTTTGTCTTAATGACACTTGACTAAGCCATGACTGTTGGTCAGTGCATGTCTGTTGTATGTTTATGATGATAATATATCTAACTGGGTCAGGGATTGTAAAGGCATTTTCTGACATTCTTGGACAACTGGTGCTTAATGCCTGAAACTGTGAAACAGTTTTTGAAACTGTTTGAAGTTAACCAATTCAGTATCTTCACTGTGAATTCTAAAGATGATTACTTTAATCAATATCTTTAGTTTGAGCTTCCTTGTATTTAATTTTATTCATATTTTTGCTCCTTGATTTTCATTATTTGACTTTACCATTCACCATTGGAATTGTGGCAACAGCATAGCACAGGTTACTGACGTTTTATCCTCCTATTTGAAAATGAAACTCATCTTTTTCTAAGCCAGTGTCCCTCTGTATATATTTACATGAGGATGATGAGATATTCTGGAATCTTCTCTCTCCCCACCTCCCGACATGCTATAATTTGACTTAATTGACACAACTTAAGGCCATTCTATAATCAATAAAGCACATATTGATTTCTTTCTGGTATTCTTTGCATCAACAATGTCTTTCCTTTCTAAAACTATATCAACATCTGGCATCTTCCTTTACATGTAAGGTTGTAATCTGGGGTGGATAATTCTAAGCATTATTTTACTAGTATGTAAGATTAAAGATGTTATGAAATCATTTAATGCTGTGTTCAGTCCACAAAATCTAATTCATATTATTTTGTTATTGATGACATTGTACCCAAATATTGACTTTGACATATCCTTCTTACTATGAAAGTACCAATATTTCTCCATTGTTTTTCATGTCCTGAGTAGCAAAAGGCATGATTTCCAGATGAAAAGTGTCCAGTTTCTGTCAATTTCAGTTTGCTAATATATAAAATTTCAAATCATTGTAACTTGCTTCTTGCATTCCATGTCCCAAGTGTAATTCTACCTTTGTAGTTTTGGAATTTCTTTTCCTAGGTAGCAATGTCAGCAACTACATGTCTCAAAGACTTTAATCTAACAGTATGATAAACACAGTTAGTATTCTGAAAGATCCTTAGCTTTTCCTCTTTAGCCTTGTTGAGTGCCATCCAACCTGAGCAGCTTACCATCCAGTGCTATATCATCAGTCACAAAATCCATGTAGTTTTCTTGGTAAAATAATAGTGCACCATTCTTTATCTCATGCAGTACAAGAGGAATTTGTGCTATTGTCAATACAGTGAACATCCACTTATTTCCATTTTACTATCTAATAGCTGCCCAATATAGATGTCTGCTTGTTTTAAGTTGGCCCACTGAGATAAACATTACACTACAGTGGATGACCCCACTGAGATTATATACTCTTGTCATATATGCCTAATGTTCTGTCCTCATTCCTTTCAGGAACACCCTGTTGAGGCAGTATAGCAGGACTGAGCGGAAACCTTATATTAGCTTTGATTACAGATATACATCGATAACATATGATAAAGTTAGTATTGTCTGTAATATTGTTAGTTTATTATGTATGTTGTGAACCAGTCCAATTGGATTGAGGCAGTCAACTCAATAAATACTCCGTTTTCCCAGACTGATGTCTTTCAGACACGGGGTTTTTCTTGCACTTGCTGAAGTTCTTGAAAGCCACACAAAAAAATTACAAGAGCTTTATTTGGGGAGGGGGTGCAGATACATCCTATTTGCTGTTCTTAATTTGCAGAGCTTTATCCTCAATGCAGTGATGCATGACTACAGTTGTACAGTCTTCAAACTCTTTCACTGCTTTAGAGACTGTGAGGCATTATTTAAAATTCTGTTCCCATCTCTTCCAATTTTCTCCCAGATTGCCTGCAAATTGCTCGCCTGTTGGAGGTACAAAATATCCCATAAGTCACAAGGAACTGGAGTAGGTCAGTAGTAGCTAAGATGAGAAACAGGTCCACTTATGACACCATGAAACATTGTTCCCCCACAGTGAGTCTACAGAAAGTAAACTCATGTGGATTATATCCCTAGTGGGATCTGTTTTCCTCTTAGCAATGACAGAAACCAGTTGGTAAAACGAACAGCCTTCTTTATTAAATCTGGGGATACCTTTATACAACATAACATTCATAAATAGCAAACCATCTCCTCTTTTCAGCATACACACAACCCTCTTAAAGGAATAATATACAAACCATACTGATCATATGATCCTGGAGTGTAACTTAGTATTTAAAGCAGCTTTTTTAAAAAAACAAAGAGGAAAAGAGAAAGGGAGATAGATTATCTTAGAGACAGGCTGACTAATTGAATGCATCCCAAACAGGACTTAGCTGACAACATTTTGCTGTACACCCTGATGTATTAACACATTTCTATGACCTGTAATAAAATGAAACTGCTTCACAGTGATCCAAAGAGAGACCCCAGCCAGGGATGTCTGTGTAGAAGTAACAAAAAAGCCAAGCAGCAGCAACTAACACACAAAACTCTGCCCCCTTTTTATATTTTTTTCTGAAATGCATTTTTTTAAAGGGGGGATAGGACTTTGATTGCATAGTCATGGCTTCCACTTTTGATTTTTTTTTAACATACACCCTCGCAAATGTGGAGACCCCTGGCCTTCCCTACAAAGTTATTGATAAATCTTGATTAGAGTGCCATGAATAAATGGTAACTGAGTTTTTTGGATACATCCAAGCAGTTTAATTGTTGTGTAGGAGAAGGAAATAAAAGACACCTTGAGATTGTTTTTTTTTGGAAGAAGTGGCATTTTAAAAATTATTGTGTATGATTTTTATAGAAGGAATGCCACTGAAAGTCAACTTTGAATTAATTTTAAAGGGTCTTTAAAATTCTACCTTCAGGAGGGAAATACTAAGAAATTTCACAAAATTAACCATTTTCAGAATACCAGTGAACACTCTTAACATTTCTGTATGTTTTACTAAAATTTATTCTATTTCTTCTATCTTTGAAAGAGGCTGATGGCATAATCCTACACTTTTACACTCAGAAGGACATCCAGCTGAGATCAATAGCTTATGTTTGTTTTTTTCCTGGGCAGGTGAACACCTTTTTGCACTAAGTACAAGACTGAAATTATTCATCATAATAGAGAGCCATGTGGGAGCTCAGAAGTGTCATCTCTAAAGTTGACTGTATAATTGGAAAAGAAATGGGAACATCTCAAATGTCCTTATTAGGGACAAGCAGAAGGACATTTCAGAGTCAATCTTATCTGGAAAAAGGATAGCTAGTCCTTTGGTCGCGCATTCTGAGAAAGAGGTTTAAATGATTCTCACAAATCCCACATTAATACATTCACTAATAAATGATTGTTGGAGTTGGATCCTATTCAGCTTTTCAGATTCTGTAGATTAACCCCTTATCTTATTAACTATAGATCTAACAAATGAGACTCATAATCAATTTTTTTTCTGGGTTGTGTTGTGCTTTTAGGGGCTTGATAAATATTCTTGTAAAGATGACAAATCAGTTGAGATTTTATAGTTGAATGGGAATGGAGCTTAATTGACACCAAGGAAAATGTCTGTAGCACCACATTGTTACCATTGCTAAGCAGGCCCAAGGCCTTTTCTAGCAGCACCCATTTTGTGCATCTGTCTTTTCAGAATATATGTAATATATAACAGAATAACAGAGTTGGAAGGGACTTTGAGAGTCTTCTAGTCTGGCCTTCTGCTCAAGCAGAAAACCACTTCAGACAAATGGTTGTCCAATCTCTTATTAAAAACTTTCAGTGTAAGAGCATTCACAACTTCTGGAGGCAAGTTATTCCACTGATTAATTGTTCTAACTGTCAGGAAATTTCTCCTTAGTTCTAGGTTGTATGTGGAGAAAGGGAGGGAGGGAGGGAGAGACAGAGAGATATATGATAGAATATTTAGATGCTTTGGCTGCTTTTCCTTTCAGAAATCGTCAAAGTAGCTTACCAATGCACAATTAACATATCACTGTAACAATGTAAAAACAGCCAGTAGAAGTATAATAAAGGTGCTTGTTGATGACCAGGACAGAACAGATTAAGAAAACATGATAGAATGTGTGCAAGAGAGAGCAAGGGGAGGGTAGAATACATAAGCCAGTTAAGGCCTGAGAAACCTCCCCAAGGAAGGAGTTTGTACCATTTGTGTTTTGAATGGATGCTAAAGTGTTCAATCAGACAGTTAAGGACCAAATCCATGCAGACTTCCATCAGAGAAAAACAGATGTTGTAATCAATTTAGTTAAAACAGGGAGCCAACGAAGAGACATCTGGATTGTTTAATTTGCTCATTTTGATGGAGCCAGAGATCATTCTTAATGTGGCATTGTGAAGCTGGAGGTTCACTGTAATAATGGATGCTGGCAGAGCTACAAACAAGGAATTAAACTAATCCAATCGAGTTGTACCAACATTGGACTTCTGGGGAAGAAATGGTGAACTGAAGACAGTGTAGCCAATTACAGCAGAATGAAGAGCTGACAATTAGTCAATCTTTGTAATTCTTCCATCTCTTTGTAATTCTTCTCTCAACAAGGAGATTACTTGAGAGACCCACAAGAGCTCTAAACAGTTGCTTCTCATGAGGAGACTGCAAGACAGTGGTCTCTGGTGGCTTTTGAGCTCTGGGAGACAAGATAGTACCTTCTTTAATCAAACCATACTCAGCACCTTTATGAAAACTGGATTTTTATACTTCCTTTTCTAATTACTTTTGGAAATTGTTTGGGGTTTTTTTTAATAAAGAATTTTTATTTTTAAAAACAAAGATACACATACAAAATGTAGAAACATAAAACCATCTTCCATGTTATATAAAATGGAAATTGTTTGTTAATTGCTTTTCAACTGTTAGGAACCTTTCGATCAACAAAATAGATCCACTTTCCAATACATAGGAACTTCTGTTCCTATCCTTCTTGGCCTCTTGGTCACTTTAGAAAGCCTTTAAGGGGAGGAAATTGACAGCTTAGCAGCCCAAAAGAACCACATTTACTTTTCATATGACTAAAGAAATGTATGTGATTCAAAATTTGTAGATTGAGTCAATGTACAAGCATTTTTTCCTCTTTTCTATAGAGTGGGGGTAAGGGGGTATCTGTTATTCTGACCCTGCAGTAGTTTAGAGCATTGCAGTGATGAAATTAAATTATTTGATCCTTGTTCTAAACATTTCAAGGTCTCCAAAAGTGAAGCCTATTACAAATCATAATCAAGCAGCTTTTCAGAGTTTGGGGGAATGGAAATGATATAAAAAATTCTCGACTTATGACCACAACTGAGCCCAACATTTCAGTTGCTAAGCAAGATTGTTGTTTAAGTGAGTTTTACCCCATTTTAAAACCTTTCTTTCCACTGTTGTTAAGTAAATCACTGCAGTTGTTAAATAAGTAACATGTTGGTTAAATGACTCTGGCTTCCCCATTGACTTTGCCTGACAGAAGGTCTCAAAAGGTGACCTACAACCATCATAAATGCATGCCAGTGGTCTAGCATCCACATTTTGGTCGTGTGACCGTGGACATACTGCAACAGCCATAAGTGTGAAAAATGGTCAAAAGTCACTTTTTTCAGTGCCATTATAAATTCAAACAGTCACTAAAGTATAGTTGTAAGTTGAGGGCTATCTGTAGTAGTGTGAAAGTTGTTAGGTTGTTATAGCAACAGCAGTCTATGGCTATGTGCATGGAAAATGCTACAGTAGGAAGTCTGCATCTGATATTCAAACTTGACAGCATAATGTTCCGGTGGGAGCTTTGATTTAATACCAGGGAGACCCAGTTTCAAATCTCCACTCAGACCTATAGCAGTTGTGTAATTTTAGGTAGGCATTCTCTCTACCTAAATGACCTCCAAATATTATTGTGAAGATAAAAAGACAGTGAGTAGGTACTATGTATGCCACCCTAACCTCCTGGAGGAAAGATGGCATATCAGTGTAGTAAATAAATTAATGGAGACACTGAATATAGACTTTCCACATAAACATGACATATGGGTGGCATACAAATTGCTGTAAAGAAAGTAAAGAAAGAATAAATTATGGCATATGGTCACTAGCAAGCTTGTCCTCCATGATCTGAATAATCTTCTATGAAAGCTGTCCATAATGAGCCCAAAATAAATATATTGGTGCATAAATCTCACTTTCTATTTCCACCTTAGGCTAACAGGACTTCGTCATGTTAAAAATGAGATATTCAGAAAAGCTTAGCTTGAAAAGTTCCTCCAAAGCTCCAGGCAAGTAGCCTATAGATATTAGATCAGCCAGCTTCTCAGTAAATCATAGGTACAGAGACAGAGAAACCTCACTCATTTGATCATGGCCCCATGATAAACAAACAAATTATTACTATTTTATGTTATTGAGATACACAACAAAATCAATTGATTTAGAGATGAATGACTATTGTTTAATTCATCTTTTCTTCAAAGCCATACATGTTTAATTTTGGGTTACATTAAATCAAGCAATATTGTCATCAAGAAATTCCTTTTATAGGTACTAAACCCTAATAGTAATAGCACAGGGGTCTTCAAACTTGACAGTTTTAAGACTTGTGGACTACAACTCCCAGAATTCCTCCTCCAATCATGTTAGTTCAGAAATTCTGGGAGTTGAAGTCCACAAGTCTTAAACTTGCCAAGTTTGAAGACCCTTGCAATAGCTTATATACTACTTCACAGTGGTTTACAACCCTCTCTAGGTGGTTTACCAAGTCAGCATATTGCCCCCAATAATCTGGGTCCTCATTTTACTCACCTCAGAAGGATGGAAGGCTGAGTCAATCTGGTGAGATTCGAACTGCCAAATTGCAGGCAGGTGGCAATCAGCAGAAGTAGCCTGCCATACTGCATTCTAACCACAGCACATCACGGCTCTAATAATAGAAAAGGAATGCCAATAAGGATACAAAATAAAACAAGGGCTGATCACAAGTGGAGAGATGACTTACAAGCCTATCGATAAATATTCGACCATGGAAACCTGATTTCTTTTGCTCAGTTATGATAAATTACTTTCCTTTATCAGCCCTTTGAAATTTCAAATCTTAATGTGAACATTAGTGATGTATTTTTGGGCCACATAAGCCAAGCTGGCATGGAATTGGTTTCTCACAGTCTCAGTTTTATCTGCGTTATGTGCTTGCAGTGAGTCCAGGCAAACTAACTTGCTGTGAGCTTTGTTGCTAAATATAAAAGAGAATTTTGCTACAGAATGAAATTATCTTAAGTATCAACCTGTGGAAAGATGGAAACCAGGTTTTTGGGTTTTTTTGAGGAATATAAACCAGGAAATAGCCTGATTTATAGGTAATCATTCTGATATAATTACTGTGATGCTCAAGAACTTACCTCATATCCTATTCTGTCACATGTTTACTGGAGAAAATCCAAGGCTTGATAGATCATATTTCTCAGATTTAACTGAGATTAAATCTGTCAGTGTAAAATACAATATCAACTCAATATCAAGATATTTGAAGGAAATCAGACAGAATGAATATATATAACACCTGTAACAAAGGTCTCTACCTCTTTTTTTCTCACCTTATTAATCTGTAATATTAAACTTACATTTCCTATTGTTCTGCTTATTGTGGCAGAAATGCCCATCAAATTGCAAATAATACTAAATTGCGTAAATTCACATCAGTCTTCATAATTTGGTGAACTAGGTACAGATTATAGGAACTTGAGAGAGCCAAATGCTGATCACATTATTTAGCATACATACCACATGCAAACTGAATATGAGCCAACGGTGTGATGTAGCTGCAAAGAAGAAAATGTCATTTCAGGCTCCAGCAGAAATACAATTTCTTCTGGCAGTACATTCTTGTACTTTATTCTGCTTTTGCCAGACCCCATTTCATGTTCTGGGCATCACATTTTTATAGGATTTAGAGAAATTGGAACCATTGCAAAATAGACCAACAAAGATTATCAGCTCTCTAGAAGCTAAACATAATGAATAAAGACTGAAAGGTGTGTATTTCTAGCTTTTAAAAAAGAAAAACTGAACAAAGTTTTGATAGCATTGTTCAGATATCAGGAAAAAAATGCTGCATAGGAGGTAGCAATGAGCTGTTGTCTCATGTTCCAGAATGATGGTTTTAAGGCATAGGAAGGCAGATTCTGATTTAATTTTAGAACACATAGTGGCGGTTGGTTGCCCTCATATGATGTGCTTAAGTGGAGACTAATCAGGGTACCATGTGTCCAGAACATTTGATTTGGATTTGCACTAAATAGCAGGTTGTATTCAATGGCCTAAATGATTCCTTCAAGCTCTGTGATTCTCAGTTCTCACTTTGCCCTTTTGAATTCAGAAATGTTTAACATAGCTTTTAACTATGGTATTGGCTTTTTATACTAAACTGATATTGGCTCCTTATACTGAATAGATATTACTGCATGCAGGGGTATGTGTGTTCAATGTAAGAAGCCAATACCAGAACTTTTGAGGGGAAAAATAAAGAGAGGGAGGGAGGGAGGGGGGAGAGAGAGGGAGGGGAAGGGGAGGGGGAGAAAATATTTCCTTAAGCAGATTTTATGAAATTATATTAGCAATAATAAAGTAAGCAGTTGTCATCTGGAAAGAAGAATTTCACTGTTTTCATGCTGGTTCCAGCAGTAAACAAAATTCCTTCTTTCACACACTTCTTTCACTCCACTGCTCATTCCAGCTCATTGAAGGAAGAAATGCAAATGGTTTCCCCTTAGCCACTTTCTGCCACCAAGCAGATGGCAACTGCTGGAAGCCAGCAACATGGATACCGGTCACTGAAACTTCATCGGAAGCTCCCTCCGAGGTAAATAAGCATCTTCAAACAAACTAATTAAAAGGGTGTTTTTCATTAGTTAAGACCATCTGTTAGGCTATGGACCTGGTGGAATTGCAACCCTGGTGGAGAGACTAGAGATAGCTAAATGCAACATGGGGTCTCTGAATATTTATTTTGTTCAGTGATGATCCAATGAGATTTTTCAACTGTATGATTCCTGGTTTGTGCACTGCATAAAAAGCACCATTTCTCCTATTCCTCCTTCTCAAACTAGACATTTAGTCACATGAAAAATGTGCATGAACATTTCTTTCTTTTCCCAACTGGAGTTCCAACTGTATTTTTTAAACAAGAAGAGTTTTATTTGCTTTGTTTTTTAAAACAAAATTTTTGTTGAGAATATGAATTTGTCACACTTCTAAAATTTCATCAACTGGCTAACACTGGCAGTTGAAGTCCACAAGTCTTAAAGTTGCCAAGGTTGCAAACCCCTGCTGTAGAGGATTTTTAGCTCAACACAGATATTTTAGAAACTATGTGTGGCAGAACTGCCTACCAAATATTGCCAAGCATGACAACTTCTAAAGCATGGTGGAGTAGAAATGTGGAAGCAGTTGAGCTTGTGGGCTAAAACTAGCTTTTTAAAAGAATTGGTGGTGAACAGAACTTATTTTATACAGTTCATCACACATGGGCCTTCTAATTAACTGTACTAGATGCATTCAAGCAAATAACAAATACATATAATTGCGCTTGATGCAATCAGTACAAAAACACATCTCAAAAGAATTTTCATAATGTCATACATCATATTTTGAAAAAGAAACACTTCTTATATAGAGATGTGATATTTACAATTTAGAATAGAATGGAATGGAATGGAATGCAATGCAATGGAATGGAATAGAATAGAATAGAATAGAATAGAATAGAATAGAATAGAATAGAATAGAATAGAATAGAATAGAATAGAATAGAATAGAACACTTTATTGGCCAAGTGTGATTGGACACACAAGGAATTTGTCTTGGTGTAAATATTCTCAGTATACATAAAAGAAAGGATACATTCGTCAAGAGTTGAGAATCATAAGGTACGACACTTAATGATAGTCCCAGGGTACAATAAGCAATCAAATCATACCCAGAAACAGTCAATATAAATCTTAGTATACAAGCGACAAAATTACAGTCATACAGTAGGAATATTGTTGTTTCTATGCAACATTATATTCTATTTTTGCTCCATGATTCTCAGCATTTAGGTTTGCCAAACATCTAATTAATGTAGGAGATTTAGCTTCACCAGGTTTCTGGCATATGTATTACTTTTAGCTAGAATATGGAAAAGATTTTTTTTAAAAAACTCAGATCACATTTCTGAACTAATCCATGAGGGTTAGGAAAACGACTTATTGGAAATAACAGGGTAAACCATTATAATCTGGAAAGAGATCAGAATAGTTAAGTAAGAACTGCTGTACAAATATTTGATCCTAATAAATGGCACTGTTTTATTTGCTATGTTTCTCTTGGGGTGTCAGATTTGTTTAACATAATCACAATGAGAGCCAATAGCCTGAAGAATAATCTTTAAACACATGAAATAAGACAATATTTTTTACCCTTAGACAATTATCTTCCTTTTTATTATTTTCTGATTTTATAGCTTCACTAATAATCAGCCATTTAGATGCCAATATTGCTGCTCTGCTAACCAAGAGAGTGGCCAAGTACTTACCTTCCCAGCCAATATTACTTAGTGAGGCATGAAGATCCAACCATCATCTACAAACGCATGACAGAGCAGCAGCTGACATCCATCTCTTGGAAAATTAAGTTTAGGTGCACAAGGATGCTAAAGGTTGGCTTTCATTCATTGCCTTGGAATAACTGAGCCAGATTGCTCTTGTCAATGAAGCAATGATCAGCACCAGCTGAGGAGCTGGCTTGAATTTCCCATTAACTAGACCTTCTCCATTTCTGTGCCAGAGGTTAAAAGTAGAAAGATTTAAAGCTCAGCCAAACCAAAGATACATTTGCTTCCTTCCAGATAGCATTACCAATTAAACCTACCAATTATCCTTTGAGAAATCTAATTCTAATAATACAGTGTAATTGTAAAATGGTAATCCAGTGACCGGAATACCAGAAGTGGTTTGAACATACTTTTACATTTGGATAGTGCACCAGACTAGGGTATATGAATAGGATTTTTTTCCCCACAAATTTTTCCACAAAAAAGGAGCTTGTCTTGTTGGATTGGACTGATTCCCATTTAGTTCAACCTTCCATATTCAGAATAACCAAGAAGATAGGACTTGGGAAGCCCACAAACAGAGAGATATTTTATTGTTACTCCCTACCAGCTGGTATTCAAAGCATGCTACCTATGATTCAGGAGGTAGTAAACAACCATGGAGCCCAATCCTCCATGAATTTATCCAAATTTGTTTTTAAAACAGACTAAACTGGTGCTCAACACCACATCTAATTACATTTAATTCCAGAGTTTAACTGATTCTTCTCCAAGAGAAGAGCTGTTGTCCAAATTGATAAATCCATAATTGGAGGGAATCTTTTCACCAAAACTAGTTATCAGAAAACATATAGTAAAATAAACCCATTGTATAACAAGAACATAGGGCTCTGGTATTGTGGCATGTGTGTGAGCTAACTGGAAGATTCAGAAGACAGAAAAGAAGTAAAGAGAAAGTTTAGAGGGAGAGGTAGCATCTGTTATTCCTAAATATCCATAAAATCAGAAATTATATCATTTGTGTCAATCTTCATTGTTTACACAATGAAGTCTTTAAGAAAATCATGTATATCATCATAAATTATATAAAATTAGCATCGATCCAACATATTTTAAATGTAGCTGACATGGACAATTTCATGGGGATGCTAGGATGTGAAACTGTTCCATTGCATCTGAAGTTCACTAACTTGGGATATTTAAATTAAAATTTTACTTATTTATTCACACCAAGCATATTTATAAGGTTTGTGCATATTTCCAAGATTATTTGGAAGAGCTAACTTCACCCAAACCCAGCTATTAATTAAAGAAGCTTGACCCTGAAAACAATGGGCATTGCTTTAAGGAACTCTCTCATTAAAGGCAATTCTTAATTCCTTTAGCCATGGGGATTTTTGATAAGTTTGTTGGATCCCTGGATGAATGCATGATCAGATCTAGCAACTCTGTTCTGATGTTAGATTAACTAACCAGTTAAATCCTATTGTTTGTATACATATAATTTTGTGAACATTCTCTCTTAAACAATGTCATTTTATAAATACAGTGCTATACAATCGTGTTGGAGAAAACATCAGCAAAAAAAGTTAATCTTTATTAATATGCATGCAATTTGATTATTATATACAAGCTGCAGAAGATTTGTAGTCATTGACTTCCAAACTATTTCAAACATGTTCATGGTCAGAAGACCAGAGAGTTTGGATACTAGGGAGTCAAAGAAAAGCCAATTGGAGTCATAAACTCTATAGAAAATTAACTGAATAACAGAGTTGTAAGGGACCTTGGTGGTCTTCTAGTCCAACCCCTGCTCAGGCAGGAAACCCGATACCAGATGTGTCAAACTGGTGGCTCGTGGGCCATGCCCACCCCAGCTCCGCAAAGGTGGAAAATGTCATGAAATGTCATGTGATGGCAATGTGACATGGCGAGTTTGACACCCATGACCTATACCATTTCAGACAAATGGTTCTCCAATCTCTTCTTAAAAACTTCCAGTATTGGAGCATTCACACCTTCTGGAGTTAAGTTGTTGTTCTGACCCAAACTCTTTTCCAAGAAAACAAACATGAACCAAAGGGAACAGAAACCTGTTAATGATTCTTACAAATCCCTGGTTAAAAGGCTGCTGCAAACTAATTAATCTTGATAAGCACAAGCCTTGCCAAAACTGTGTGAGGCTGCCAAAAATAACAGAAAAGGTTACCTAGAAATATTTTACAACACAAGAGTCTTCAAATACCAACTAAGATACCACAATGTCCACAAGGCTCAAGTTTCAAAATGTCTTTGCTTCCTGCAAAGAACGTCTGATTCACAGCTGGCTTTTATCTTCTTGAAGGAGGGGCCATTACCTTGCAGCCTTACTCCTGAGTCACCCATGCTGCTGCAGCTGCTCTTTCCTGTGAGCAGCCCTGTGCGTAGGCGCACTTGGCACAGGCTCCTCAGGAACCTCCTCATTGCTGCTGCCAGCACCCACAATCTCTGAAGGCAGCAGTCCACTTCTTAATGGTCCTGGTTCCTCATCTGAGTCCTCGCTTTCCTCAGCCATCCACACCTGCTGCCAGCTAACCACAACCATTGTTAGGAAATTACTCTTTAGTTCTAGGTTGCTTCTCTCCTTGATTAGTTTCCATCAATTGCTTCTTGTCCTGCCTTCAGGTGCTTTAGAGAATAGCTTGACTTCCTCTTCTTTGTGGCAAGAAGACATTGGAAACTGCTGTCACATCTATGATTGCTACGATTGCTTGCTCTCTCAGTTGTATTCTTGGTTAAAACCAAACAACTAATATCTTTATATTCTTAAATGATAAAAAAGATGTTATAGATGCTTTTATCACAAATGCCAGTTTTTAATTAAAAGAGTGGAACTTTAAAAACTTTTAACAAGTTTTTAAACAAGTTTTAGAAGGTTGCTTAGATGTTACTAATCATTGAAAATGAGTTAGGTTGAAGACTACTTTTTTGACTTAGATAATACATATTGTTTTATGCAATATATAATCTATGGATGTTATATGTGTATTTTTAAATTGCTGAATACAAAATATATATTTAGGAATCTTGGATTGTGTCAAAGTTCCAAGATGCATAATTTAAAAGATGTATGGTTCCAAATACAATATCAATATTTTATTTGTTGGCTATGGGTAACAGTAGTAAACTAATGTTCAGGAATAGGAAACTATCCATAGTGAAGAGAAAGCTGAGTGTTATTATGTCAATAATTCTAAAGGAATAATGCAATCATTCTTGATATATAATGAGGTTATTAATAACAATTGAGAGGACCATGAAGGAACTCAAAGGAAGAACTGATTTGCAAAAGTTCTAAAAACTTTAGTACAAAAACACTGAAAACCTTTTATTTAACCACAATCATACATTTTTCTCCTATATAATCTATAATATGGAACAACAATCTTTTAAAAATTCTTTATTAAAATTATGCCAAACTAAAAGAAAAAAATTAATGAAGCTTTACTGTCACACTCATCTCTAGATTAAAAAAAATTTCTACTTTCCCCTTTATGTTTGGTTATTTCAGTATTTAAATACACTTATTTAACCTAACAGGAAAATGTCCTTTCCAAGAGAAGCAGATTTTTTTTTAAATGGCATTGAGCAAAGCTGCTGATCTTTCAAAGTCTTTGATCACTTCTTAAAGATTTTGAAGCCATTTTGTTCACTTTTAGAATAAATTGTGAGGGTTTATAAAGAAAATCAAATGGAGACCCAGCACAGGTTTGCCACTGACCCTTTAATTAGAGCAGCAGGGGTGGAAGTAAATAAACTCTGGCATCTTCTTTTCTGACCTTCGATTTCTGACAGGGACAAGCTGTACTAGAGAAACCTTTTAATAACCATGTTCCTTGCCAGGAGCGGGAAAAATGTTTGATCTTTCCTCCATAGGATGATAGTGTTGAGGCCAGGTGCTGCTGACATAGCAAAACAACAACCCACAATGTTAAAGAAAAACATTAATTTCTATCTACATCTTTCAGATTAGCCACAAAGCCCTTGAGGCAGACAGTATCCTTTAAGGAATAAATCTATTTGTATAGCTGTCTACCAACCCACCATATAGTCATCAAGAGTTGAGATTACCTTTTATGATTTAGCATTACTTATACAAGCTCAAGTGGACAAGGAGTTTAACACAATGAATGAATTCATTCACCGTAGGTTAACCAGAAACAATGAAAATGTTAAAGTATTCAACCATCTTTTTCCACGACTTTCTTCCTTGACTCAATGCTATCCAGGAAGATTTATGCAGGAATACTAGGCAAAGCAGCCTTTTCCAAACCAAGTCTTCTCCAAATGTGTATTGCAAATCCCAGGATTCTCAGCCAGCATAGCCATGCTGAGAATTCTGAAAATTAAAATTCATAACCCAGGGGCAACTCAAATTGGGCAAATCTGAAAAGGAGAGTGTCTTGGAGAGTGAAAAGTTGAAAGAGAATAGAAAATAGAATAGAATTTAGAATAGAATAGAATAGAATAGAATAGAATAGAATAGAATAGAATAGAATAGAATAGAATAGAACTCTTTATTGGCCAAGTGTGATTGGACACACAAGGAATTTGTCTCTGGTGCATAAGCTCTCAGTATACATAAAAGAAAAGATACATTCATCAAGAGTCAAGAATCATAAGGTACAACACTTAATGATAGTCCTAGGGTACAATAAGCAATCAAACCATACTAGGAAATAGTCAATATAAATCATAAGTATACAAGTGACAAAGTTACAGTCACACAGTCACAAGTGGGAGGGGATGGATGAAAAGAAGTGATGAGAAGATTAACAGTAATAGTAGAGCTGGATTGATTGAGCTTGGAGAAGAGACAACCAATCATCTCTTCATTGACATTTGTAGAGAAGTCCTATTCCACTTATTTCCAGTCTTTCCAAATAATTCCATGAATAATCATTTTAAAGATGTGGTAATATGCTGGTTCTCCTAATGGAGTCTTTAAAAAATCTGTGGATATCTCTGTACAAACTATAATGTGGACTTCATTCCTCTTCCTTCAGAGGCCATCCCACAGATGGTTGTCTTGCAATTTTCATATCTAGTAAAAATGGCAGGAACAGCAACTGGGGTCCAAAATAAAGAAATGGAAAATTAATGTCTGTAATAGACACAAATCAAACTTAAAAAGGAAGGTACCTTAGAGCTATAATAGCTCTCTTAGAAAGTTGGCATACTTCCAAATATGCTTGCATATACAGTGCCAGCACAGCCTATATGTTCAGACCTGTCAGATCTAGTCCTGTTTTACCTCTGGCATCATTCTAGTTTTATGCTTTCTCTTGTATCTAAGGACTAGATAGGTGAAATTTCATTGCCATTTATTTGCTGTTACCCCTGACCTTTGTGAACAGAAGTCTGTTGTTAGAACACAGAAGAGTTGTACAGCTCATAAATCCAGTGGCTCTGAAGAAATTCTTGTCAAGGTTAATGACCTGTTTCATAGGAAGGGGCCACAAAGCTTTCAAACCCTCCTCATGGGACACATAATCTGAGAGTTATCCCTGATTATTTCTGCATTATAATATCAGACAGTATTGACTCCCTTAACTTAATAGTAGTAGTCTCAAATTGGGTTTCTTTTCCTTGCTAATATCATTAGACAACCAATGATCTATTCATTGACTGATAATTGAAGGGAAGCCCTATTTTACTTATTTCCAGTCCTTCCAAATGACTCCATAAATAACCTTGTTTAAAATGTGGTGATATGCTAACTATTTAAACTGACTTCCCTATGATGGGAAGTTTTGTTAAAATGTATGGGGATTTCAAAACTCAAGGATTAGGCACATGCTATGCATTCAGAAAATCCCAAGTCCACAGCACTTTCAGACTAAGAGAGATTTTTCTCTGAAGCTTTAGCAAATTAGACTGAGCCAGATGGACTGATACTCTAAGAATTTTCCAGAATATATTCAAACAATATGAGGGCAGTTCAAAGTTGAAATAAAATGAGGGAAGTGTACATATCTTGTATATGTGAAAGCAGATAATATTAGCTGATGAAAACTTATATCTTTCTTGACTCATTTGAGTTCATTACTAATAGTATGTAGATAACTGGTTTTATTGATAGTCTCCATATTTGTGTTAACTTATCTTGCCAAAACTCCATCATAAACTTGAATCCTTTCACACATGTCTGTTCACAGATTCAACATTCTTTTGGCAAATTCTTTGGAAAACAAATGTAAAGATGCAGTTAACATGTAGATTTAGAAAGTCTTTAATTTATGGCTTGAGAGGTTTTGCTGCCTCACCAATTAAGATTCAGTAATACTTTTGCTTCTAAAAGGGACACTCATAAGGAAAGGACTACTTCAATTTAATATGCATGCAGTAATTACCTATTTGCGGGGGTGACATTTAATAGACTGAAGTTCATTGCGGATCGTTTTATCCTTTTGTGAGTTTCCTGCTGGGAAAGGACATGCATTTAACATTTAGGAACCTGGCAAAAAAGGAGAAAATTATACCTCTTGGCTATTCCTTTTTGATCTTGCCTGCTCTGCCAAGGTGAAAATATAAGGTGTGATTCATACCAAAGACTGTAGCACATTTGAAATTTTTGTTTCAATGGATTTGACTGATCCAATGCATTTTGATTTTGTAGAGATCAGGTTCGTCCTTCTAAAGTTCTAATCAAAGTAACTTATTTCATGCTTCCTTTTAGCGGTTCGTGTATTTTTTCACCCAAAAATTCAATCTAAATAACAGGAACACCTCCCCCCAAAAAGTTCACAAATGCTCTACTGCCAAAATAGGGGGAAAAAATAAAACCTCTCAAACAAATTAATGTTATAGATTACTGCACCTGGGTCTGCAAATGGGTGATCCATCCTCTTCTCTCCCCCATAAAAAGCACTTGTTCACCAACAGAAGTAGAAATGCCAACATTATTTTGCCATGTGTGGATAAATCATATTCTATCTTAAAAGAAAGAATCCATAGATAGATAGATAGATAGATAGATAGATAGATAGATAGATAGATAGATAGATAGATAGATAGATAGATAGATAGATGATAGATAGATAGATAGATAGATAGATAGATAGATAGATAGATAGATAGATAGATAGATAGATAGATATAAAGAGAGGGAGAGAGAATAGAATATATCTATATTCTATTCTATTCTATTCTATTCTATTCTATTCTATTTTCTCTCTCTCTCTCTCTCTCTCTCTCTCTCTCTCTCTCTCTCTCTCTCTACACACACACACCCTTTTTTTCTAAATCAGGGTGGCCATGTTAGTGGACAGAGCACATATCTTCCTGAAGACCATCTGGCTGGAGAAGGCTGCAAGCCTTCCTTCCTTCCTTCTGCCAGTTTTACAGTTCTGATAAAATTCTCTATATCTGTCAGTATTCTATGACTGGAATTTCTTTCTCAAAAGATTAAAAAAAACTAGACAACATCTTTAATACAAAAGCAATTCCAACAGTTACTCAAACCAGGGAAGAGCAAGAAAGGGAGATGGAAGCAGACCAATAATAACCATTACCAGGCTTTTATTACAAACGTTAGGTTGAGTTCCTTTGCTCACTGAGGGAAGGTTTTGCTGAAGATAAACCCTGCCAAAATTTAGCAGAAAAAGAAAGTAGTGAACTGTTCTTCATTTTACTCCAAAAGATTCTTCTTTTGGAGGAAAAAATTGCTATTTTAAGGTCATATGATTTCAACCAGTCAAAACATGTTAAATTAGCATTTTTATCATCAGGCAGATGCTGACTCACGAAGTACAGCTATATATACAATTCTAACCAAAGTTCTAATAAATCCCATCTGGTTCTGCTATGAAGTCAGCAATTTCCTTGATGTGAAATATCTAAAGGTTAATGCTCTTCTCGCTCTTAGTAATATTATTCTCTAAAGCTTTCACTTTTCTGCTCAGCAGCAATTTTGCTTTTACAAGGATCTCTGTGCTTCTCCTGTTTCAGGGAGAGCTGTCCCTTTGGAAATAACTCTTCACTGCACAAGAAAGTACATAAAGAACTACAGGGGACACAAATTTGCCAACTCATGCAGTCATAAAGTTTCAGTTTCTGAGAATTTTTCATAGCTTTAAGTAGCATATTACAGAAGATCCTAAGGAAATGTTGTCAACATTCTGTAGCCTCCATCTCCACATTAGTTCTGCAGCAGAAATTCTAGAAAGACCTGGCACCAGTGGCCTTCTGAATGTCTCTACCAAATTTCCAAGGAATGGGTCTAACAAATGGTTAGGCAGATTGAGATATGAGCCCAGTTGTTCATCATCCTCAATATTCAGTTAATTATTACTGGCTTAAGGTGTATATGAATGTAACTATGCTTAGGTTTATCTATCCTTGTTAGGGAAGATAGGTCAATATTCACACATGAATAAGTAGTTCTTTTTGTGCAAGCATATGTAATTTTGGGTAGCCAATAATATCATTTCATCTTTGAAAAAACTCACCAGCAATCGCATTCCTGAAAGTAGTCAAGAGCTTATCAAAATATAAATTTACTTTAATATGTATTTGCATTTAAGTTAAATTAAACCCATTAAATTCTATTTATAAGACTACTCCTTCATACACAATTTTCCCTTTCTGTCACATTTGGAATCATTTGGGAAGACTGAATGCTGTCCTAAAGCTATATCCTCCTGTTTTAGTATCGCTCCTACAATTTGCATTTGGAAAAAGGAACGGTGGTTTATTATTATTCTTTATTATTATTATGAGCCACAATGGCGCTGTGGTTAGAATGCAGTACTGCAGGCTACTTCTACTGACTGCCGGCTGCCTACAATTTGGCAGTTCAAATCTCACCAGGCTCAAGGTTGACTTCCATCCTTCCAGGGTGGGTAAAATGAGGACCCAGATTGTTGGGGACAATATGCTGACTCTGTAAATCATTTAGGTAGGATTGTAAAGCACTGTAAAGTGGTATATAAGTCTAAGTGTTATTCCTATTATTGTTTGTCATACAGTCAGCCAGATGTTCAGACTGAATTTGACATTTTTGTCTATTTATTGAGTTCTTTCCAAGGACCTGGGATAGGCAGATGTGAATGTTTGATGGTGCTACAGATATTGTTGCAGGATTGTTTAGTGATTATTATTATTATAGTTTTATCACACAGCCAAATACTTAGATTGGATTTGGCATTTTTATAAATCTATCGAATCCTCTCAAGGACCTGGATAGGGAGAAGTTGTTTCATGGTGTTAAAGGTATTGTCATAGAATATAAAGTGTTCCAAGTTTTGCAGTTGACTGATGGTAATTTTATCATTGCCAATGGTATTCAAATGGTGCTTAAGATGTTTTGAGATTGCCTCCAAGGCACCTGTTATTCACCTGTTTTCTTTTGCCATAGTCATTCTATATCTCTTTGCAGGTTGTTGTCTTTTGTGATTTTCTCCAGTTCTTTCTGTTCTATTCTGCTCTCTCCAGGTTACTCCCATATCCACTATCAGAAATTTTTATGTCTTTCTTATCAACCCTCTGGGGTGTTATGTGGCAGAGGCCTGTCTGTTAGAATTCTAAAATCCCAGAGCACTTTAGCTTCTTCACTTTATATTACATTGTCTATTTTGTATTCTCACCATTTCTTGCTTGCAGGCAAATGGTATTGTTTGCAGAATTTCCAATGGCACCACTGTTGTCATTGTGGTATGTTTGTCATTCCATTGTTTGTAGTCAGCTTGTGCATTCTTACAGCAGCTAACAAGATAGTCCACTATTTCTTCAGCTTTTTTATAGAGGTGGCATTTGTTGCTGTTTTCTCAATTCTGACTTTGTGTGCATTTGTTCTTAAGACTTAATTAACCAAAATTAGCCCCATTATCTCTTTCTCCAACTTTCCTGCTCTTGGCCATTGTCAGGTCATTATCATTATCAGGTCTTATCATTATCAGCTTTGCTGATAATGTCTTATCATTATCAGCTCTTATCATGTCAGGTCTTATCATTATCAGCTTTGCCTGCTAGGTTGTTTTTTGTTTTTTTTTGGGGGGGGGGGGCATACTGGCTATGTAATAATTTGCCTTGCCATGACTCTTTTCTATCCTTCATTTGTTCCTTATTATTATTATATGACCACTCAGCTTCCAAAATGCAGCATTCTCTCTTCTATTAATCTAATAAATATTCTCACACTGTGTGCAGAGCCTCATTTTGGAACTTTATATATAGCCATGTAAATAAATCAGTTTTCTTACTAGGAGATAGGTGAACTTGAATTCCATAGTTAACACTCAAGAGACAATACATCAAGTTGGGGCTTTGACGGACAGTGCAAAAGGGAAGAAAGAACAATGCTAATCACAACTTGCCAGTCTGAAAACAGGATGATGATATTCTAGTCATGAAAAACTTTACACCACCTTCCCCAAAATAAATACCTTATGTATTCGAGTACAGTGAATATCCATCTTCTAAGGTGTCACATGAAAATATAAAAATCCACACATTCTGATTTATTCCTGTTACCACCTTGCACTTGAAGCTGTATGAAATGACACCAATTCCACACATACACTAAATGGCATTTGCACCCTGAACTTTATGAACTAAATTACGCTGCCTCCTTCTCCAGCTGCCACAAGCTCCTAGTCCAAAGAAGGTGTGAAGTTCATAATCCACCCTCCTTCCCATCTGCTCTAGGTCACAAGAACTTTGGAAAGCAGCCATTTACAAGCTCAGACCCCAATACAACAGCTATGAACTTTGACAAAACTGCTTAGACAAAGGCACATTATAAAAACTATGGAACAGTTGTAGCTTACCTGACTTTTGTTTGCTTGCAAAGATCAGGGCTTAAATGCTTACTAGAAAGATGGCAACGCAGCCTGGAGAAGAACAATCTTATTTGTCTCCCCTGCCCTTATAATCTACAGACAATGCATGGTTTTGCAGTAGAAAAGTTGTGTGTGCACCAGCATGCCAATGAAAGAAGTGAATTTCAGAACTCTAACATCATGGCTGAAGAATGACATTGAACACTTCAAGTTGGAGCATTTCCCATCCAGGTAGTTCTTGCTTAATGAATGGTCACTTACTTGTGACAGACCTTCCTGGAGTCACAACCCAGTCCTGGAGTTCCGGCAGCCACACAATCCCCACACAGTCATGTGATTACATTTTGGGTGCTTGACAATCAACTTGCATTTTCAACTGTTTGCTATATCCCAAGGACATATAGTCACAATTTTTGGTGATTGTTTTGTTTTGTTTCCAACATCTACTTCCGGTTTCCAGCCCATTGAAGAAATGGGTTCACTTAAACAACTTCTGCAAAAAAAGGTCATAAAATTGGGCACATTCACATGGCGACCTGCTTAATGACTGCCATGACATATAATTGTGGATCCAGATACAATTACAATTGTAAGTTGAGAACCTCCTTCTCCTTCAGGGAAACTATATGGTCATAGAACTCACGCAGCTACTTTGGGCTTTTGTGCTCCAAAATCCTTTGCTGCTTCAGAGCATTGTTTCTCAACCTTGGCTGCATTGTAATGTTTGGACTTTAATTCCCAGGACAGAGCTTAAAAGATGGTTAGGGAACCCTGGGATTTGAAGTCCACATATGTTAAAGTTGCCAAGGTTGAGAAGCACTGCTTTAGAGGAGTTATTTAAAAGGATAGTGGAGAGGATTGAGAGTTATTTTGAAGCAACGCAGCTGTTCTACTTCAGCACAGTAAGCTTTTCTTTCTAGATTCTGAAGTAGAAAGAAGTGATTAGTCCCATCTGGGCAAAGAAGGGATTTTATTCCTTCCAACCAGAGCAAACATCTCTGTCTTCTGGGCAATACAAACTTGTTAGAAGATAGATAATGTGTAGCTTAGGAAAGGAAAATACTTGACTTGACTAGCTTGCCAGTATAATAAGAGGACAGTCCAGTTTTTTTCAGACTAGCCAATTCCCACATAGTCCTTGGATAAAATTCCTTGAGTTCATTTCATGATAAAATATCCAGCAATTCTTCTATTAATCTAAGGTTGCAATTCTGCTAATTAAATTTCCTTTCCCAATTGCTTGGTCTAAGTCACTGAGGCAAACATGTCAACTATTAAACCACCTTTTGAAGCATGGGGTTTCAGTCAAGGCTCCCTCACCTCAAAGTTTCATTTTCCTTTAAAATCAGTAACTGCAGTATTCCATGTTCCATTTCTTCCATGTTGCTGCTGTTTTTACTTTGCCCATCAACTCTCCCCTATTATTTAAAATAGGTGGTCCTTTGTGCCTTAACCACACCATTGTGTTTAATTTTTATATTGTCTTTCTTTCAGGAGTTCAGGACAATGTAATCCAATACCCCATGACTGTGAAACAGGTTGGTCCAAGAGATGATAATTATCCCAAAGTCACCCATAGGACTTCTTTGATTTTGGACAGATCTGACTGTGAGCATGCTCGGCTTACTCCAGTATTATTTTAATACATTATGCATTGTAGTACACTGCAGTTCTTCCCTTAAAGCAACATTGCTATTTTATTCCCACTCAAATCCGGTCATTGGAATCTAAACATCATCTCATCATGCTGAATCCTAAGAATGATTTTAAGTCACCCCTGTTGTATTCAGAAATCTGCCTCCATTTCCTAAGCTGTGTCTCCAGTTATACCTAACAATCACACAGTGTCCTGCCAACATTCAGTTGCTGCCTTTTCTCCATATTTCTGTTGTCTCATTCTCAGCTCATGAATGAGGTAGCCTTTAGCCCTAATTAGCCTGAAATGGGTATTGAAGTAGCATTTATCTCCTTTTAACCCCAGGAAAGCCTCAAGGTAGGTAAAACCTGTTAGGTTTTGTCACCCATTATCTTGGAGGACTGTCAAGTGACTGGCAGGAACAGAGAACAGAGGCCATATAAAGATTAGCAATGGAGGCAGCAAATTTCTTGTTGGAAATGTATTCTGCCAATTCAAGAATGAATGGATAACATTTTACAAGGGAATGAGAAAGACCCTCAGTCAAATTACATATGTTGCCCTTTGAGCTGTAACTTTGTTTTTATTATGAAAAACTAAACTGATTAGCAGATGGCTGCTCATTTGTTTCCCCTCTGTCAACTTTAATGCAACACAAAATGGAAATTATTTAAATGAATGCTCGGAGAACTCTTGGGAAAGCAAAGCTCCTGGACATTAAATGCTTAGCTATTTTGGCACATTCCACCAGCCTTCCCCACTTTTCTTTTTTCCAAATAAACAAGATTTTTCTTTTTTTTAAAATGGATCCTGATTCTCCCCCCTTTTGAACATTTGGTAACTTATAGTGTCATGAAAATGTTTTGATCTCATGGATTAAAATAGATAGGGCCAAACATTAACTCAGAGATAAGTGCATGTGTTGTGTGGAGGGCTTTTAGTGTATTCTCCAGATAGTCTTCACCACCTCTTGGCATTTGTTTCTGGTAAAGCCAGCCAGAAGACTTAGCCTGAATATTTAAAATAACAAACAGAAATGGGTAGAAATATCATTAATATACAAAAACATTCCCAACCACTCTTTCCCCAAAATATAGGTTTTGACAAAATATTCCATGTTGTTTACTGAAAATTTCTACTCATTTTGGACTTCCGGTTTGAAGGGCTTCGGCAACAGACAGAAATTCGTGATCGTGCACGGTTTCTGTCTGGGCTCGCCGCTGGAGCACCCTGAGCCAGCTGGTTTCAGGGCTAAGCCACCCCGTAGAGGTGGTGAAGAGGGGGGAGACCACCAGCAGGGTTGAGGAGAGCCGCATCTCTCCTCCTCAGCTGGCCATTACTCCCTTTCCCGAAGGCAGTTGCAGCAGTGGTCAGAAATGGCCACCACAAAGAAGAACTCGACCGAAAAAGAATGTGCAGGAGGAAGATAAGAAGTGAAAGTTTTGGCTGACCAGGTTAAATTCTAAAAGCAACAACTAAGGTACCCTGGAATTTAAACTTACAAAAAATAACATTGCTCCCAAAGAAGAGTCGGAAGCAGTGAAGGAAAGTGAAAAGGAAAAGGTTCGGCTTTTTTTTTCTTCTCTCTCCTTCCCTATATTGACAACTAAGAGACTTAAATAAGAAATTGGAAAAATCCGCTTTGACATCAATAAGCAATTAAGCTGCAAATAAAACAAAATGCCAAAGGGATAAAATATTTCTGGACATTAAAATTTTTCTTTTTCATAAGCAGGAAGGGAGAGAAAAAGAATAAGGGCAAGATCTGGAAGAGGGAGAAGACTGCCTGGAATTAAAAAGAATCTACAGTAAAACTTCAACAAGACTTCTAAAAGATACATTTTAACTGAAACTTTGCAACTAAATAGTAACCCCAGGAAGAGAAAGTGAAAAAAAGAGCAAAAAAGAAACAGCTTGCGTGTATTTGGATTATTTGGTGATCTTTGGATTCTTGGTTATTACATTTGAATGACTAAAATCTATCGGGTGGTTGTTTAAAAATTTATACAATGGCACCACTTCTGGATGAATTGAAAATGGAACTTAAAAAGTACAAAGAAGAAAAGAAAAATAATTCGAAAAATAAGTATAATACTGGAAAGCAACAGAAAAGGGGAATACAGAAGAGAGAAATAGAGGTAGAGAGACAAGGGGGTAAAAAGGGGAGAGAGAAGAAGAGAGGGAAGAAGGAAAGGAAAAGAAGTTACAAAGGACCAAAGCAAGATATAGAGAAACAGGACCTATTTAGAGATAATGGGTGAAAATCTAACTGAAAAAAGGATTCTGTAAAGGTACATAAGATTGTATTGTTATATTAGTAATAGAAATAACTTTAGAAAATTGGAAACAACGTATGATTAAAATAGTTAGTGTAATTTAGTGAAATGTTTGTGAATAAAATAAGTGAAATAAAATAAATGAGAAAATTGAATTAGGAAGGAACAGGAACATTTTAATGAGTTAATGTTTTATAAAATATAAGTGAAGGGGGGGAATTAACTATGGAAAGCTTATAATTGTTCCCATAGAAGTATGATATTTAATTGAAAAGTAATGTTAAAGATGTTAAGACTTTAATGAATATTAATATTAATGATAGAATTGAATTGGAATGGAATGTTGTTTTAATTATATACATTTATATTTTTTTCTTTTTTTAAGAATGAAAGTGTGTATTTTAAGAATGTACCAAGCAGAATCCGAATGGAAGTTATGTATTATATTGAATGTTACAACTTTAGGGGAAAGATATAAAGGCGTCATACTCCAATCAGTAACTACAGGAGAAATTTTGTTTAATGAGAAAAGATAATAGATAATTGAAACAGGACAGACAAAAAATATAAATACAATGATTTGAATTGAGATGAGATAATTAAAATAAAATTGAGAAAATTAAAAGAGGGGAGAAGCTATGCAGAAAATGTAAAATAGTAATAAGATATGGAATAGAATATAAAAAGGAGCATGAACCTGAATTTGTGCCTGTACGAAGAAATGTAACCCGGGATTATGCTACTTTCAAAAAAGATGTTTTATTTGTATTTTTTTTCTCTTTGTGAAAACTCAAATAAAATTTACAAAAAAAAATAAATTCTACTCATTTTGGCTAGTTTAACACAATACACTGAACCACAAAGTAGCCAGCCACATTTTAGCCCAGCTTTAATGCCCTATCTTATGTATTCAAGGTATCCCATCAGAGGTGGTATTCAGCAGGTTCTGACCAGTTCTGGAGAACCAGTAGCAGAAATTTTGAGTAGTTCAGAGAATCGAAAAACACCATCTCTGACTGGAGATTTTACAGTATCCTTCCCCTGCCACGCCCACCAAGCTACGCCCACAGAACTGGTAGTTAAAAAAAATGAATCCCACCACTATATCCCATATATTCAAGTTGACTAAATCTTCCATGCTCAAATTGATCATGTATTGATAATATTAAGCAAATAAAATGAGTGCAGAATGATTTAATTTGCTTTATTAATTTCAGATCTTTTTGCTAATTTCTGAGTAATGGTCCATTTACCTAAATAGAAGTGGCTCTTTATTAATTTGATGGATTTTACCAAAGCTGATCTTCAATACATTCATCTCCAACACTCCCACTTCTGTCTCCAGTCTATGAGTTTTCTGACTAAAAAGCATTTATTCTCATGCCCAGCCTAAGAAGAGCTCTCTAGGTCACTTGATTCAGAATGCCTTTTTTTTTTTTTTTTTAGAATTCTTACTCCAAAGTAAGTTGTTATACATGTTAAAATGAACACATAATCTCTCCCTCAAGAGTCTCATCCTTAACTTCAAAAATCCAAGAACAGCTGGAAATACTGGAAACTCCTTCTCATATCAATCTCTCATGTTTGACTCATATTTGAGCAGGCTAAACACATGCAAAAGATCTCTTTTTCTACACCTCGATTTGATAATGCTACTGGAATCATTCCAAATGTGTTTTGAGACAACAGTAATACAACAACTCCTGATTTAATGTTAAATTTCCTTTTTTTTATTTTTTTATAGGATAGAAGTAGCTTTGAGGGACCAAATGAAGCAATTGTCCGGAACAACTTCACTTAAAGGAGACCCAATTTTGGCATTACTTAGCTTATAGTGAAGATTGTGTAGCCTCGTCTTAGCTAGGCACTTACCTGCATCAGTATATTTGTATCAGCTTTGACACAGCCTAGGTAATGGAGCACCTTTTTTTTCCTGAACACCCATATAGTTTTGTGTTATAAATATTAATCTTCCAGGGAGGCCTCCGATGACTTGTTTGCCTAGGGCCAAAGGCCACCACTGTGGAAAGATGAAATCCCCCTGGATTATCAGAGTTGGCAATCAGGTTTTCTGTTATAATGATAGCACTGAGATCAATAGCAGGTATTTGAAAGACATTTTTCTATACGAAAACTGTATTAGAAAAAAAAATCTAAAAAGAGAGTGTTTTAACACTGTCAGAACTGTTGATTGAAAATTATATATAATCTTGGTTCAATAATATTGGTTATTAACGTAGCATAATCAGTGAACATGATGCTTTATCAAGAATGATGATAGTAGAAAATGATTCTATCAACATAGAAAAGTACAGAGGGTAGAGAAAGGCACTATTAGCAAAGATAACAAAATAATATTTAATATGTATCATAAAATGACACTTTAAATGTTCCTTTAATTCACTCATGCAACAGGCTGTATTAAAGGAAAAACATTTGCTTTGCCTGCAAAAGATCCCAGGTTCATACCTTAACAGTGCTGGGTAATTTCACAGAATGAACACTCTACTTTTGATAAGAAAGAGGATGGGTAGTGAATTGAGATCAAGTTTGCCAATTGTCTTCCTAAAACCTTCATTGTACCTAAGCTCCAATACAGCTGCCTTCTAGGAAACATTCAAAAGTACTTGGCCAGCTTACAATAGTTTATGTAACAAATGCAAACAGAATTTCTTCCCTCTTTCATCCCACCTCCCTTTCTGGTTTCCACTTTAAAAGAATGCAATAAATTGTTTTATGGGACTCACCCTTTATTGTTCCACCATTTTGAAACGAACTCTCTCTATCTGCAACTCAATTGCTTCTACTAATATGAAAATGTGCCAGTCCTAAAACACAACTAAATGTTTAACTATCACTAAATTCCCCAAAGAGTTAGTAAAGGTTTTCAATTTTTTTGTAAACTACAAGGTTTATAGCATGTAATATGTGATGACTAGTGCAACCTTTATCTTTTTTTTAACTGCCTATAGATCCTATTATTCCTTTAGGTCTTTGCATTGGCTAGACAGATCCCATGCTGCATTGTTTTCTTCTTTGCATTCTTCACTGATCTAGAATCACTCTGGATAGTCAGTTTTAGCAACCTCCCTCCCCCACATGCTTAATTCCATCTTTGATTACTAGTTATTCCCATACTCTCCTAAATTCAATTCCAATTCTGCTAACTTTCTTTTAGCTTCTTTCAACTGCCCATCTTTATGACAAATTTTGTCTGCATGAAAACCACTATCTGATCTTTCCAGCTTTTTTCCAGCCTCCACAAGCACAGTTTGTCTATTTGGAAAACCATGTGACCAGATGGCAGAGGGTGCTTATCTTCTCCATTCTGTTAAGATTCCTATAAACTGGCCAAATGGCCAGAGGATAAAGGGTAGAGTTGCTGCCATCTGAAAGGAATAGGCAAGTGAGAGCATGTGGAATAAAAATGGCAGAAAAACAATAGAATTCTCCCAATATGAATGAAGTAGTCCTACTAGATGGATCAATGTCTATTTTCTTAGCAAATATAATCATTGAGATTTGTCATAATTATGACATACAAAAAAAAAAGCATGTTCATATTTCTCATGTCTGGCAAATTGAGACATGACCTCCAGATAAATCTGGGAAAGAATGGCTGACATATTTTGTTTATGTTCAACCAGTGTGAAAAGATTTATGCAACAGACCAATTCCATATAAAGTCTAGAAAATCCAGTCAAAATGTCCTTTATAGGATGCTAAAAGCTATTGCTCAGCAATGCTTGGAAGACCACAGGTTCTCATTCCTAGACTAAAGAATAAACATATTGCTTTATCTAAAAGGCATTATCTTTTTGCTTCATTTTCTCGCATAATTCTACTTCAACAGCCATCTGTGATCGGACCTCAGCACTCTATTTAAATGCCAGAAGTCATCTTAGTTATGAAGTATAACCAAGTTTAGCTCTATATCTGCATCCTGCAGCCTATTTCTTATCTGTAATTTTCTAGTCCTTCTGGCTGTGACTCATTTATAGCAGATCTTACAACTAACGTTGATAAATGGACTTAATCCCTAATGGGTGCCAGGAACTTTAAATGTAACCTTTTCTCTATATGACTGTTCTAGAAAGCACAGTTTGCAAAATTATCTTCCTTAGGCTGCAGTTTTGAGGCAATAATTTAGACTGCATAGACCAGGTTCATGTCAAATAGCAAAATAGTAAGCAAAGATATTAGAATAATTTACAAGCACCATTTTTTGCTAAAAGAGAAACAACCGCCATTTTATTTACACAATTTAACCAATTCCAAGTCTGTAGTTTATGCCAGCTGCCCCACACTATGTCCAAATAATCATCAGATTATAATTTATTTGTTGTCAATGAGTTACAACATACAAATCTATATAGAATGTATATTAAAATTCCATGAATAGAAAGCCAGACTAGCTGGATTCTCTTGTCATGTTAAGCCATGGTTTGGCTAAATCTGATTTATTTAACCACAACTGGCTGAATTTGCGCAACATATTAAACCAGGAATGGGTAACTTTTGGTCTTATATTTGGGGTCATATGGCTCTAAAGAAGTTTCTCCAATCATCCAAGGCTCTGTTGTTCATTTTCTTTCCATTTTGAGAAAGGAAGCAAAAAAATTACAGTGTGAACTGGATTAACTTTGTTTTAAAAAGAAATACAATCCAAACCTTCTCCTGAAGCACAGAAAACAAATTTAAATTCTAGCTTTGCCTATATGATTCATCCCCAATACCTTCTCCTCTTCCACTGTCAGAATTGTTAAGTGAAGTTCCCAAACACACAAACACACACACACACACACACACACGTACACACAGAGGCCATCATTATGTTAAACCATAAATCACTGCTGGGCAAACTTCCAAAACATGGTCCTCATTGCTTTTTTTCACTCTCACAAGCCCACAGAGGAGATTGTTGCAACATACTGTTGTCACAGAGGTGTCATGTCTAAAATTATCATGCTATAATTCATGATTTACATGTTATAATAACTAAATTATCATAGAAAGTGTCATGGGAAAATAGAGATATAGGTTGGGATTTTCACAGTTTATTGAAAGTGAATCTTGAAATTCATTCTGGAGTAAATTACAAGAGCCAGTTTGATATAGTGGTTAAGGCATCAGGATAGAAAACTGGAGCCCATGAGTTCTAGTCCTTGCTTTAGGCTTGAAGGCAGCTGGATGATTTTGGGCCAGCCCTTCTTTCTCAGCATTAGGAAGGAAGCAATGGCAAACCCCTACTGAGATCTTACTAAGAAAACAGCAATGACTAATCTATACACAAAGTGTGGGTTATAACAAATAATAAAAATGTCACCAAACTGACAAAGGACAGCACTGCAGGGATGAAAGATACATTGAAAGTTAAAACCTGAGAAAATTAAACAATATTTACCTGATACTCAAAAGCTTATTTAGGTACCACATAACAACTAGTAGGCCTTGGATAATCTCAACAAATTAAGCAGAATTGGGCCACAGTTAACATTTGGATGGAGCAAGTCTTGTTGCCTATATTGGTAAACTGAAGAAAGCATATTGGGAAGTGGCAAGCCATTCCTGCACAGTTCCCAAATATACTAAATGGATGTGACTACAAAGCCACCAGGAAAGAAAATCAAGTTGAAAGAGACTTTACCTCTTTTAACTGCCTGGAGGCATTTTAGGAGCAAAAGTGTAGTTGAAAGGCTCCGTTCTTCATAATTCCCTGTGTATCTTCAAAGGGGCTCCTGAAGAAAATAATGAAGGGCTCAACAATATCAGCAATATACATTGTGCTCCTGCGGAGAAGGGCCGAACTTGAAGATTGAACCTCAAGCTTTACATGCTTTGCTTTGTTTGATGCTTTATTAATGTCTACTGTTTTTCTTAGTTATCTAGCTAACTGTTTATCTTAGTTATATACAGTAGTTATCTGCTATTCAGTTAGTATTACTGTCTAACTGTTTATCTTAGTTTATAGGTAATTTTTTTTTGGTTGGGCTTCAGAATTCAGGGACCGTGGTCAAACCCACAGATTTCCTGACATTTTGCGAGCAACTCTAGTGAAACATAAGGAAATGTGATGCTTAGACCACAGTCATTAAACCCTGAATCCTAACACCTCCCAATGTCAACAATACTGGGCTAGAAGAACTAATGGTCTGTGTCAAAAGCAGTTTTCCTGTGTACAGTATTCTTATCCTAGTGTGGAAGTAGGTTGGTGTAGAAGAAATTATCCCTCAGTTGTCTAGATTCTCTCCATTACCCTCAAGGACTTATGTTTTGCTGACAGAAGACCATATATTTCTCTTTCAATTCTGTATTAGGGTATCATTGGTCAACATTTATGCAATGGGATTAGCCCCACCCACCCCTTTGCTCTAGTGGAAGGGACTTGCTGCAAACTCCATCTGTTAAGGCTGGCAAGGTCGAGGAGAAGAGCCTTTTAGCTGTAGCTCCCACCCTGTGGAATATTCTTCAATCAAAGGCAAGATTTGCTTCCTCTTTTCCTCCTGATCTTTCAGAAGGGCCTTGAAACCCAGTTATGCTTGTTCGCTTGGGGCATCAATGGGGACACTCTTTGCTGGAGGGGTTAAGAAAACCTCACACTTCTGTATTGTCCATCCACTTGGCCTTAGTTCTTAAATCATTCCTCTTAACATTAATTCTTTTTGTGTCTACCCTTTAATCACCTGTAAGCTGTTCAGAATTACCTTATATGGGTAGCATATTAAATAAATAAATATAAAAAAATAAATAAAAACAATTAACTCTCCTGGGATGGGATGGAGTGAGTTGGGAACTTGCCCAGACCTTCCAGAGAGCTTGTATAGATTTGAGTATATGCCAAACTTTTGAGCTGCAACACTGCAATCATTCAGTGGATATGAGTACAGAATTTTGTTAGCAATCACATTCTATACAATTTTTCTTTGCATGCAAATCTCAGCAAGCTTACATTCTCTACACAGTATTTCAAGTGGCTTAATGTCTCCCCACCACCACATTATTTATTCTGCCTTTCATTTCTATTGTACGCTTTGCAGACCAGGCACGCCAAACAAATAGCAACTTGTTAGTTCCAATAATAACAGTCATCTACCTAATCATTGTCAATTCAGCTGCTGGTTGCTTTTGGGCATCTTCCCTCCACTCACCCACCCTTTTCTCTTTTACACTTTAATTTCAGGATTCAGTAGGCAAGATCACAGCAGTTAGTTAACAAAAGTATGCTCATAAAAACCACTCCTCAGATAGGCTGACAAAGGCAGTCTGCTTTTTGGTTTTATTGCAACTTGTCATCTGAAAACAGAGATTTTTAAAGAGAAGCTTAGCAGATTTGCTATTTCTCTCATGTGACTGGAAGTATTTGTCAGGCTAACCATTTTGTTTAGTCTATGAATATTCCGTCTAAGAATGTCACTCCTCCTCTTAACAGTAATAAAAGTTTTTGAGATGCAGAAGGAAGACCTTAATTCCAGGGGAGAAAATCAGTCCCATACTCCCAAGGCAAGGGGTTTCTTTGTGCCATCATTATATTTCATTTAAAAATGCTATGAGGTATTTCAAAGTCAGTGAGTTCTCTGAGGCTTCTTCTATTTTCTAACAACAGAAATAAAAATCCATTAAGGAAAAAAGAAATACTAGTTGACTGGAAGCCCTAGGTGCCTTCTATTTGGGACTCCCCTCTGAGAAAGATAAGCAGCACAAATAAACATTAAATTGGCAGCTGTTCTACAATAGCCTCTCAAATTCTCATCCCACTTTGCAGGCAGAGAAACTGTGAAGATTCTTTCACCAAATTTCTTCAGAAGGAGGGCAAAATCTCCCCTGGTTATTTAAAGCATGGAGCTCACCACAGGTGGTACCAAGCTTTTCTTAGGAGTTCTATTTTGGTTTTGGTTCTTTCTTCAGTAGCAGCAATGACAGCAGACATCTTGATAACAGAACCACCCTTTTTTCATGTGCCAAATGCTTGGATATAATGTTATCTGGGCCATTGTGGGGAATATGTCTTATTAACTGTAACAAGTATGCTTGTTTGTCAAATTTCTAAGGCCTGGACTTCGTAATGGCTTTGGGCTGGGTATAATGTTAAAAAGAGTTTGCAACAGTATAATAAAAAGAAAGGAACAACAACTGTCCAGAGAGAACAATAAGACATACAATCTGAACACAATGCATTCCCATAAGAGGCTTGCAACATATGCTAGCCCAAGGCCATGGGGAAGAACCGTTCTCTATGGCCCATTTAAATGAGACCTGGGAGAATTCTCTTACAGAGGAGAAGCACAGCAACAAAGGAGCCCACTTCCTGGTTCTCTTCAGATGATATGATTTAATCAACAGGATCTGAAACATGTCAACTCTCTCTAATCATACAGGGCAGGCAGAAAGTACAGGAGACAGTCTCCCAACTACCACCATAATGGCTGAAAGATTTGAATGTAGCTCTTTCCTTGGGGGAAAGATCAATGACATTCAGGAAAAAAAAGGTTCTCAAAAATTTCCATTTAGTTTTAACTAAAATCTCCTTTTTGTGGCCCCTCAGCTTAGCTGTAGCTCTATGGATAAGTCACTGACATAAGCCAGGGAGGATACCTAATCGTTCTTATATTTTGTCTGTTTCTGGCTAGTCCCTTGTTTCTTTTGCCTCTGCCCAAATGTTTCTTCTGACCTCTCCTAGGGAGATGTTCCATGTATTTTGTCTCTTTAAACTTCAGCCTTACTACCTACTTCCAGTTTAACAATTATGTATAAAATCAGGTCACAGAAACACTCAAGAGATCCCCAGTTAAGGTATTTACCATAGAAACAGTCATGTAACACCTAAAAAGCATTGCCATTCCCAAAATCAAACCCCAAGTAAAGAAGAATAGAATAGAACAGAACAGAATAGAATAGTTGGAAGGGACCTTGGAGGTCTTCTAGTCTACACCATTTCAGACAAATGACAATGACCCTAAAAGAAAATCAAATTAAAAACATGCTTCAACACTTAATGCCACAAACCAAGAGAGTAAGTTCACCAAAGAGATAGAGAACAAAGAAAACTCTTGCTGACCACATCACCACACCAAATGAAGGCATGCTACCTCCCAAACTCACAAAAAACTGAATACACTGCCATGTTTTACATTTATGAGGTAACCTTCATCAACAAAGCAAAAAGATGCTGAGGTTAGTGCATCCATTGCGATCCACTTTGATCTCTCAATGGCTTTCAATAACACTGGTCATGGTATCCCTCTAAGCCAGCTCAGGGGAATAGGAATAGGCACTTTTATAGTAATTCTCCTATTTCAGGGTTTGTTCCATTCAGTATTGATAGGGAGGTTAGAGGTTGAGTCAGAGGCCCTTTCTTTGTGGAGTACCTTAGGACTCCATTTTCTCTCCACTACTTCCATTTAACATCTTCATGATACTTCTAGGTCTTCTGTGGAGTACAGTATCATCAGATGCTGGTGGCACCCAACTACGCACTTCTACCCTCGATCAATCAAGCAACAGCAGCAAGATCCTTTCCTGATGCCTGGAAAACTGGGGGACATGAATGGGGAAATACAGGCTTCAGTTCAATCCTGGCAAGACTGAGTGGCTATGGGTTTTAAGGCCATCCAAATTCAGAGAGCTTCCACCTTTAACTCTGCCCTTGGGGTGAATTTCTCCAGTCAGAGCTAATATTCAGTTTGGGGGCCAATGTGGACTTATGGCTTCTGCTCAAAGAACAGGTTGCAGCTCTGGCTAGGGAGATCTTTGCACAAGTTTGTCCTCTGCATCAACTATGCCTATTCCTGTACCAGGAGACATTGCTCCTAGTGAGTCATGACTTAGTCACTTCCTGCTTGGATTTCTTAGCAAACTCTATTTGGGCTGCCCTTGAAGAACATTCAGAACCTGTAGTTCCTGTCTCTTGTTATTATAAATGTTCTACTATTTGTCATCCATTTTTCAACTTTCCCAGTTTGTAATATTTCATTAAATAGCCCAACTTTCATGGAGAATTATCAGACATCAAAACTCATACATTTCTTCTTTCCTGGTACAGTCCAATTCTTAAGTTTCTTTGCTTACTTTTTAATCATTTCATGACAATGATAAAGATTTTTAATCAGATGATGATGATGATTTTACAGCTAAATGTTTACTAAGAAGAGATTATTGCTTAAAGGATGACCTCTTTCTGTCCACCAGATTCATCCTAGGTATATTGTTGCTGAAATCTTGTTGGTAGTATGAACTTGAACAAACTCATAATATCTGAAATAGATCCAAAAAATTCTACAAAGTTTCATTTAACCAGGGCAGACCAGATAACTCTAAGCCTTTCTGTTCCTATTTCTAATCTCTGAAGCTTCTTCGGTACCCTGGCAATCTTCAAAAGCTTAAAAGATGGTGCTGAGGCAGCAACTGCTACAAAAAGAGAAATTTCCACTGTTCATTAAAACACCACTGAGGAGATTGGGAAAAAGAAAAATTGGACAAATCTGCCCTCATATCAAAGTAATCCCTGCAATCACCAGTGGTCTTCTCAATTATAAAGTCTTGCAAGAGGGAAAGAGATGTTGAAAGAAAATGCTACCATTCATTCCGCTTCATTGCTTCTCAGTATTTCATTCCCAACATCCATGTTTAGCAAAGTTTTATGAACTGTCTTAGCTAGTTGAATGCCTTAATTACAGTTTTTATACAGAAAAGTTCAGTGAGTTAATCTCTTATACTTTTCCGCATCCTCAACCTCAATAATCAATTCCAGCATATTCTTTATCCTCCCCATTACCCCCCAAAAAATCATCCTCTCAATCTTTTTTAAGATAATGACTAATAATCTTTATTGTAAGGATATTTCTTTCACTTGAAATTTCATTACATTCTTCTTAAAACAAAAGGTGTTAGAACTTTAAAAAAAACACCTCCAATTTTTAAAAAGTATTTCTTAAAAATCCTTTCATACATTTCTAAGTGCCCTGCACATTATATCCTGTCCTGATCAGAAATGGCTTGTAGACTTGTAGGCATTTGTCTTTTGATTTGTTTTGTTTTCATCATAAATGATAGGATGTAAGATCTCTGTTTTTCCAAATTCCAGTTCAAGGATTAAAAGGGGTTACAATATCCCAGCAGTGATAAAGAATGTAGTCAGTCATTTCTGAAGTTCATATCTAGCCCTCAGAGCATATCAAATAGTCTCTTCATGACTACATTCATGACAGCTTCCTCTGCTGGCTGGGGAATTATGGGAGTTGAAGTCAACATATGAAAATTTCTGGGAGTTGAAATCCACAAACAGACAACATAGAGAAACTCTGGTTTAAGTCATCTTTTTTCCCCCACATTCTGCTGATGTAAAAGGTTTTTCATAAACAAGATTATGATTCTGTGATTCTTTAATATCAGAAATTATTAACCCTCCCACAGTGACACTTTTTAATACTGCTTTTTGATGCCCCCAGATTAATATCTATAATTTACTAGCTATTTGAAACAACACTGAAAATTTCCCATCAATAAATAAATTGGATGCATTTCTAGGCTATTATTCATCTCACAACTGAAAGCAAGGGCACTCTGAAAAGGATGTCAAATAAAGAATCTTATCAAATCTTTATGAAAAAAGTTGCAATTTAGATAGTTGGATGCCAAACGATAGCATAGATGCCATTTGGGCTTATTAAAAGCAGCTCTTCTATTCACTCTATCCTTCCATATACCTTGATCCTAGCCATCTCCATTGTCAAGATCCTGTCACTATAGAGTGTATCCTCTATTCCTTTCTCAAGCATTGTTACAAGCCATAGGGAAGGTGGGTTGCCTTATCAAAAGATGAGTGCAGAGGATAGTAGTAGTAGTGGCAGGCATTTTAGTACTTTTCCTATTTCAGAGTGCCCTTGCTTTTAGTTGTGAGTTTTCTTGCATTACTATTGTGGATAATAACTATGATAGCTGATTAATCTCCAGCTGGTAAATAGGATCCATAGTAGTAATAGCTCTGGAAGAAGGCTCTCAATGGCTATTTATATTTTTAAGAGCCTCAGAGACACAGAGGACATAATGCTGATTTGAGCCCCCATCCCCAGTTTTTTTGCATCTAGTGAATTTGTTTGTTCACTAAAATCAATAGCCCAATAAATAAAAATGTGGAGAACTCCAAGTACTGAAATCACTCTTGGAAATATGATATTTTACATCCTGATACATACTTTGGATTCTCCTTCATGTAAGCATTATGGGACAATTGTCCCATTGCTCTTCCTTAAAATAAAATTTAAAGGACTTGTTCTACATTTGCCTTTTTGGGAAAAGAAAAGACAGAACTATGCAATTGAATGACTTAGATGCAATTCAATAGCTCTGTTGATTTTCTCCAAAAGGCCTAAGATTGTCAAGCTCATTGTAGGCTATCATTCTTGGATTAAGCTCAATAAGTGAGCATTGTGCAGCTAGACCAAGAAAAACATGCTTGTTTATAAAAAATAAATAAAGGGGGAGTATAAATAAATAAAAGCTTAAGTTTTTAAGCATGTGATCATTCTGGGTAACCAGGTCCTAGAAAGGTCTTTCTTGATCTTAGCTTTTAAGATTACAGTATGCGAAAGAGATGAAAAATTATTTCAATGAAAAATAGGCATATAAATAGTAAGGGGATAGAAAAGTTACTTGGAGATTTATATTTCCTTTTATTCACAAGGTCCAAGTCATATAAATAATGCACTCAGCAGTCCTACAATAACCTTTTCGTTGACAGCTCATCTTTAAAAATATACTGATCCTCCCCATTTAATGTCTCTTTCAAAAGCTCTTCTGAGAATCTGGCACTTTTGTCATCCCTGGTGCAAATTCCTTGAACAAAGAATGGCATTTATCACAGATAATGCTGCCCACAGTATATAAGCAGCAATTGCAAGAACAAGCCAACAAAGAGCAGATTGAGAGCTTATTTACGCAATCTCATTTTTTAACAGATTTATAAACTACTAACTGCATTTGACTAGCACATTTTGTTTATTTGCTTGTCAGGAGTTCAAGGTGGCAACTGCTCAAATATAATCAGTAGCTTCTAGGGTAATTTTCAACATTCATGGCAAACATATTTAAGTTTCATGAGCGTGTCCACTCTCTTTTACTTATTCCTTCTTTGCCTTGATTGTCCTTAACTCCACCTGTAATTACTGCTATGATGGGCTATGATGGCCAACAGATTTTTCCAAGGATGGCTTGACTTTTTGTCTTGCACAATGATACCATCAATTCTAGTGATGACAATTCCATGAAGAGCAGAATGAATCAAGACTATGGCACCCTGAAAAAGTTATGGAAAGCAACAGGAAAAAAAAACCAAGAACTTTCAACAAAGCAAGTATTTTCTCGGGCATTCTCAGTTCCTGAATCTGGAGGAAATCTAAAGATCAGAAAATAATTAGTGTTGCTAAATACTTCAGTAGATGAATCAAAATTTTGGATCAGCCCTATTAAGGGTATAGCATCATTCATCTTTTTTCTTTTTTTGCAGAAAGAGAAAGTGAATGAGGTAGTAAAAGAGGAAGACATTCAGTTAATAATTACAACAAGTAAATGGATCTGTGTACTTTAATAGAATGCTCACTTAAGATATGAACATGTAGAAAGGTGGAGGAGAATATGTTGTCTGTTGTGAGGAATGTTGATCAAAATATGCCAAAATAGCTGTATATAAGAGCATGACTGCTTACTTTGTATTAGGAAAGGACCATTGGTTGTGTTGAGAATCCAGGAAGAATGGGGCACTTAAGAAGTGTGATGCTAGAACAAAAATAGATGCTGGATGAATGTGGATTGAATACTAAAGTGAGTGAGAAATAGCTAGTACATTGAAATGGTTTTTTATATTGAGAGAATGAACAAATATGGAATTGCAAAACAATAAATGAAGCCAGAATGAATGAATCAGAGGTAGGAAAAGACCAAGAAAGTAATGCTTTATAAGAAAACAAAATGAGGCTGAGTATGCAGTATGGACATTGGTTATCTCCCAAAGAGGATACTGTCACAGGTATGCATGTATGTATTTAACTGATCACCAACTGATCACAGTGTTTATGGAGATTCTCAGTCATTCAGGTCATGGTTGTCCCAAAGGTGCTTTTTCAAAAGGCAACTGGCCTTTCTTGTTTTTTCCCTGAACGCATTTTGCTTCTCATCCAAGAAGCTTCTTAACTGAAGAATAGAAGAACTCAAGAAGAACTGAACAAGCATATTGGATGAGAAGCTAAATGTTTGAGGAAAAAACAAGAAAGGCCAGTTGCCTTTTGAAAAAGCATCTTTGGGACAACTGATCACAGTGCTGATACATTTTCTAAAAGATGATACTCAGATTGCCATATTTTTCTCCCAACAATTCCTTAGATTAGGCTTGTTATATCTCAGCTGCAAAACACAATATGATGAGAGATGACAGCCCTACTCTAGTATGGCAGTCTCCTGGTATAGCATCATTCTTAAAGAAATATTACAGATTACTAGAAAGTGTAATGAGCTTTGCTGATGCAAATGACAAACTAAAGACAGAACATGCTCAGGGGAGAAAATGTTTCCATGTTACACATTAAGTCTTGTCCCCCACAAATAAATAACGCCCTACTCTCTGAGACATGACAATTCTGGCCCAGGAACCTCAGAAAGGATTTGTGAAAGTAAGTGTGATTCTTATCTTATTTCATTTAAGCACCAGCATGAATATTATTATTATTAATGCTAATTCATAACTGTGCTCGTAAGTTATGCTTACGCACATTGCTGAATTAACCCATTTTCTTGGTTTTCATAATACTTTGAACCATGAACTAATTAAGCAAGCACAGTTTCCATAATACAAGCAGCCAAGACATGTCAACATAATTCTCCAACCAAAATCAAAAATTAAGTTTTTGCTCAGCCCTCATCTCTCCTTGTTAAGACAGTTCGTTACATTTACATTTACATTTTATTTGATTTGTCAGTCGCTTACAAGATACAGGTATAAGAATAAATATAGTTTTGAATACATGAGATAGATACTTATAAGAAAAATAAAAAACAATAGGACAGGGACGATAGGCATGTTTGGTACCCTTATGCATGCCTCATTATTATTATTTCATTAGTATTTATTATTTCATTAGTAGAAAATTTCTGTTACCTGATGTATCCAACTAATCTAGTCTGTCCATAGGGAGCAATCACTTTAGAAATTCAGAACCCAAAAAAGAAAAGAAGGATTTAAATGTCTTTAATAAATAAAATGGCAGTGCAGAGCCACCCACAAGTGTTTGGGGAAAGATCAAGAACCAAGGAGAATAACAACAAAAAAAATCCTCTCCTTCCATGTTATTTAATTACTATTATTCTTCAGTGATTCCTCATGACTTTAAATCCCAAAGGATAATCTTATCAAAATTGCATCTGCCTCCCATTCTCTCCCAGCCTCCCAAATCTCATGTCATTCTTGTCCTAAATACAGAACAGCACATGCCAAGGGCTTCGACATGAGTAATAATTGCACATTTATGGGCTTTTTTTTTTACAATAATCAAGGAAATCAGTCAGTCATCAGGATGACTTCATGGCACGGAAAATCTTCCTTAAGCACTACCGTTTATACTTTCAAGTGTCTGTGATTACCTCATCTTATTCTGGCCAGCAGAATTTGGGAAATAATTACAAATTAACTTCAGAGCCTGTATTCCAGCTAGAATATTCCTGACGTACATGATTTTCCCCAGAGAAATAACTCATGGTTCTCCACTTTCAGGAGAAACTTTTCAGTGGCAGCACTGGCCTTTTAGAGAAGCTTCTTGGTTGAAATTAGATTGGCTCCTTCCCTTTTAAACTGTAATTTAAAAACAACTCTTTCATCAAGCATTTTGGAATTAGTGCCGTTTCTTCTTTTCTACTGTTGCTTTTCAACTGTGCTTTATTTGTAGATTTTTACAGTGGACATTTTAATTGCATAGGCCTATTGCCTATATCTATGAACTGGTGAGTGTCCTTAATTGGATTACAGTGGGATGTAAGTTTAAATAAGTAAATAAATAGTTCAAAATCAAGGGAATTAGACATGAGAGGAAATCTACGTTGAAACAAAGCTGTGTAGTTCATTCAGTTCAGTCTAATCCAGTCACTTGTCTCTCCAAGTCCTCAAAGATCATTCTAAGCCCTCTGTTTTACAGACCTTTTGACTCAAAGCAGCAGGAACTGAACGAGAAACTCATGATTGCAATGTAGCCTCTCACATAAACTTTTCCAACCTTCATTATGGTAAGTCTTCCCAAGACAAAAACTGAATACACACATTCTGGAGAGAGAGGTTATCTGAGGATGGGCTCCAGCATGAGCCCAAAAGCTTGGCAGACTAAACCTCTGGTCCAGGTGACTGATTCAGATTGGATCCTGCAAAAATTGAATAATTTGAGCTACATTTTGTTTGTTGAAGAGACAGCAAATGCAGGGGCAAATCTAAACCTATGGAACATTTGCTGAAGTTTAAGGAGATAACGTTGGAGGAGACTTTGTAGGTATTTCAGGTTACTAGATGTAGGAAATCTAACCTCAAGCCTTTGCTTAAAGACTTCCAGTCAGGAAGATCCATCAACTTGTAAAATAAATTCATTGTCAAACTGTTTCTATCATCAAGATTGTTCATCTAATATTTAAGTGAAATCTATTTCCTATAACATGTTTCTTAGAGCTAGATAATTTTTATGCTAACAATTTATAGCATCATCCAACCATTGCAGCAGTAATATACAGTAATGTGGATAGGCTTTATATGGCACATTATATTGGTTAAATACTGCTATAAATCAATAGCCCAGAAGTCCTTATCATCCTGCTGTCAAAGCCAACAAAAATCAAGTACTTTGTCCTTGCCTTTTTGTCATCTCCCCTGCCCCTCTAGTTCTCTGTTTCAGATTAGACATGTCCAGTTCCTTCAAATATTTATCACAGAATATGTTTTTCACCCCGTTGACTGACCTCATTGCTATCTTCTATCATTTTGTTGGAATTATAGAGATTAAATTTCTCTATGGCCTTCTTAAAATGTGGTATCTACACTTAACAAATATACTAACTATATTAATTAGAGGAGATTTAAAGGTCTAATAGAACAGGGGTCCCTAGCCCTCCCAGGCCACAGACTGGTACCAGTCAGTGACCCATTGGGAACTGGGCCATGCAAGTGTCAGGCAAATACACAAAGCTCCATTTGTGCAAGCAGCAGGTGAAAGCATCCCTTCCCCTCACCACCTCCATTGCCACCGCCAGTCACAGAGCCAGAAATGTTGGGGACCTTTCCTTTCATAGAGAATAGAGTACAACTAGTTGAAACTTGTAAACGATGTTTCTATTAATGCAGCTAGCACTTAGTTGATTTTGGATGAAAACTAACCATAATCAGATCTAGCTAGTAATTGGATGAGATGACTAGGAAAGCCCAGGCCATAATCTAGGACAGAAAGTTGAAAAAGTAGCGTGGAAGAAGATAATGTTCAATCACTCCCATATGGGAGTGTCTATCTAGGCTCATCCACTCCAGTTGAAGCATGTTTTCTTTAACTTTTGTAGATATTTCAACAGCTAATGCATCTTATGGTGATGAGATGATATATATACCATAACAATATCCTGCCAATTTTTTTCTGGGAAAATGTGGCAGAACTCTGACCCCTCCCCCCATGTAGCTTCTACTACATGAAAAAGCCACTACTAAGCCTGTTTTAGCTCTGGGTTATCCAAGCCTGATATTCCTTCAATTTATGAAATACTCTACATATTCTACTGCTAAAAGGTAGAATTATTGTTGTAACTAAAAATACTACTGAATAAAATCAATTTGTACTTTCAAAGCAATAGCATTTAATGAAACACCTGGCCATATCTCAGACTTAGCAAACAGGGTGCAATAACATTTAGTGTCTTATTGTATCTTTTAGATCCTGAAACATCAAAGGAAGGCATTATGTTCCCCACATTCTTTGTTTTCCAACACCTGGAGTGGAATTTACACTGACTGTGAAAAAAGCCAAATTCAGTGTATATGTAACAGATCTATACAGCAGTCTTCCTATTTCCTATAAGTCACATCTTAAAATGTTCAGTATATGGAATGCAGTGCAGGGACACATTTCTTACAAAGAGTTCTAGTTAAATACACAAGCATGGGGAGTCCTATGTCTCAGGCAAGAGAGGTTGAAGGTACAAATGTCACATGGAAACAGATGTGATTGAATGGCTCGCTAAAGGGTTCAACACAATGAACCTTGGTCAGAAAAAAGTAATTCAAACTCATCAGACAGCTCTGCCAGGTGTATCACAATTTTATTTTGTTCTCATCACCATTATCTTAGATAGCCGTATGTGCAAGACCAGGTGGTAATGAAAACCAGCCAGCCAGGAGAATAATGTGAAGGATGGTGAATAAAACCAGTATATATCACCTGGCTCCTATCTTTATACTTTCTTTGGTAATCCTGGAGTGTCAAAAATTGACAGAAGTTAATAACCAAGTAGCACAATTTAGTTTCTTCAGAAGCTTTATTTTTATGTGGGACTTAAATACACCAGAGCTACACCTTCTCTATGAAGGGGGTGGAGAAGCATTTCTTTCTGAATTCAGATAAACATTTGGAGAAGAAAACTGATGTCCACTTGAGCTTTGGTCAACTGGATAGGACAGCTCCAATATGTGACAGAAGTGGACAGAGGCTCCCTATTCCTATGAGCATTTAGGAAGTTCAATAAGGCAAACCTAAAGAAATAAAGATGGCTGGAACATAAGCTACCAGAATCATTTGCATCTGGTTCTTTGTGCAAATATAAATAGTGGTCCAAAATGAATAAACAGAACAGACTAACAACCCACTTTACAACTGGCTGGAAAATGCTCTGAGATCCACACAGGAAGCCTAAATTGCTTGAATGGCTATTTGGAGCAATAAACTTAAGTGCAACTTTTCTTCTTTGCTTTTTCTCTACAAAGGTTATTACAGATCAAAAGTTCAAAGCTCTGCCCTCAAGTTTATTAAGCCACTTTTGAAGTAGGGTGGAAGGCCTTTATTATAGGCAGCAACTGCCTGCCAGAGACTTCCCATGTCACAAATTATGTTTCTTTACAGCAAGGAGCAGCTAACCAGCAGGCAGCACCAAAATGCCAGCTTTAATTAGGACCCCGATTTTCCAACACATCTTAATTTATTCAGAATAAGTAATGTTCTTTACCATTTGGAGAAAGAGAGAGAGGCACACTCTTGGCAGACTGCTGAGCTGAGCAAAATAAAGTTTTACTCTATTCCCAAGAGTCTTGGAAATACTGACGACTTTAAAAAAAACTGTCTGTGTGTGGCAGGTCTGAGAATCATGCTTTAACAGAAGAGGCAAGGCCGAGGCAGCTGGCCCTGAGTTTCATTAAAGAGATTCCATGCACACATACAAACACAGAGCAGAGAAAGAAAACTCCGGATTCTCTCAGATTGTTCTTATACATTGTTAAATCTGCCACTGAAGACATGCCAGTTTCATAGTTTCACAAGATTTTGGGGGGTTATTTCTCAAAATAAATAAACTTTTTGTATTTGTATCTGTTGACATTTTAAACTTGTAAGCTGCCCAGCTTGGTTAGTGGGCAGTGATATAAATAGTCGGCCTACTATGTCTCAAGATTGTCTTGATTCAGGGCAAAATTTAGACCAAATCCTGTTTAAATTATTTTTTATTGAAGAACGTCAGAAATTTCTCTCTTGAAGAGTTTATTGAAGACTTTTTAAAATCTGTATTTAATACATTATTGATTTTGTGAATTAGTTGTTAATTAACCATACATTATTTTATGAATTGTTGACAAATGATAGACAGGATACAGAATCAAAATCCCCCTTAGTCCTGAAATTAAATGGGTGTTTTCTATATATACGTTAAATCAGTATATTGGAAATATAGATATAGATATACTGTAGGCCATATATACAATCATTTAAATACTTTTCATATTAATTAATAAAGAATAGCCATGCAAAGTTACATCATAAACATACATGCATTTGTTCTTTGAGAAGATTTCTTCCCCAAACATCCTGCATAAAAATTCCCCAAACATCCTGCATAAAAATCTTATCTGAACTCAGATAAGAACAGTTTTGACCCACTAGAGAGAATGGTGGTCCTGCCAACTCAGCAGGTCAGCAAGAGTTTACCTCAGGATATTTCTTCAAGGCTATCCAATGCCTTGCTACTGCCTGCATAATTTGCTTGTTTCAAATTTTCCCTTTTATTAACCAATCTCTCTCCACACATTTTGCATCACTGTGTTGCTGATGCCACTTGTTACTAAATGATATTGTTACTAAATGATATTATTACTAAATGATATTACTTTTTTTCCAATTAAGAAATACCACTGGGGTGATTATCTTTTCCTCTTGGTCTTCTACATTTAATTTTCAACGTATCTATGAAGTTTCTATGGCAGCAATGGGCTAGTTTAAAAGCCCATGAAAAATAGGAGACTCTAATGTTCCAATAACAGTGATAAAATAATCATTGGGATAGAAAAAAGAAACAGGTCATTCTGGCAAATGTGAAACATTTTGGCTCTGCCAAGTTTATTGGCAATGTGAAAGACCCTTGTTATTTCAAAAAGTTTAGTGATATTTTGATTTCTCCTTCATATTAAGAAAAATGTAGAAGTCTAGACTCATTCTGAGCTAACCTATTTGGTGTTTTTTTTTAAACTCTTATTTATTGACTAAGGAGCCGTGGTGGCGCAGTGGTTAGAGTGCAGTACTGCAGGCTACTTATGTTGCCTGCCGGCTGCCTGCAATTTGGCAGTTCAAATCTCACCAGACTCAAGGTTAACTCAACCTTCCATCCTTCTGAGGTCTGTAAAGGAGGACCCAGGTTGTTGGGGCAATATGCTGACTCTGTAAACCAGTGCTATAAAAGCACTGTGAAGCGGTGTATAAGTTTAAGTGCTATTGCTATTGCTAAAGGAAGAGGGATTGTTATATAGTTGTGAAGCTTTTCTTACTGTGACAGTCTCAAACTCAGTTCCCTTCCTGAGCCATGTGGCACCCAGACAAGGTCAGTTCTTGCAGTCTTGCTATCCTAGTAAGGCCATGAAGTCATAGTGCCAGGTTTTGATAAAAACCTTGGCACTGCTGTTGTTTTTGGAATTTCTGCACACAACCTAACACTAGGTACTGTGGAAACTTGCTGCCGTTCTGGTACATCAACTGTTGTTACTAAGGAGCTCCTAGCAGTCTGTAAGAGATTTGGATATCTTCTTGGTTGGTATAGAATCATAGTGTGCTTTTTATGTTATGTATGTAAATCTGTTTGCTTTGACTAATAATAAAGCTTAAAATCCCTTTATGAACTGATGTGGTTATTGTCTCTCGATACAAAAGAACCAATTGATTGGGCACCTGATCACTGCCCACCTGATCACTTGGCAAAACACCAAGCTGCAAATCCATCCCTCATCTTTCTAATAATTGAAGTAAAGCAAACACCATTGGAAGGCATGTGTTAATTTCAAACTAAATCCTATCCAAGGGCAGGAGTACTCCATGTGCTCTGATAGTCCCAAAGGTGCTTTTTTCAGGAGGTAACTGGATTTTCTTGTTTTTTCTTTTGAAGACATTTTACTTCTCATCCAAGAAGCTTCTTCAACTCTGACTGGATGACTTTCTTTAAAAATATGTACAGCTGTCTGCAAGGAATATAAATCCTTTCATTCCCCAGACCTGAAGAAGTTTCTTGGATGAAAGCAAAACATCTTCAAAGAAAAAACAAGAAAGTCCAATTGCTCCTGAAAAAAGCCCCTTTGGGACAACCATGACCTGGATGACTGAGAATCTCCATAGACCATATGCTCTGGTATTGCCCTGTTTCCATTCATTGACAGCCATGAAAAAAGTAGCTGGGCTCATGGTGTGGCATCCATCTTCCATATTAAGTCAATTAGTTAAAGCAGCAGGGGGAGGTTAACCTTGGTAACTAAGATGTGGGATTCAAAAAAAATTACTGCCGGTTATGTGGGCGTGGCATGGTTTGGTGGGTTTGTCTTGGTGGGCATGGCAGGGGAAGGATACTGCAAACTTCTATTCTCTCCCCACCCCACTAATCTGCTTTCCAGCTCCATTCTTCTGTGCAGGGAAACAAAAGAAGACCCAGCCGATCAGCTGGGACCCTGGAGGCAGAGAAGAGATGGGGATCAGAATCTGCTGAATACCACCTCTGGTGTGAACTTCAACCTCTGTTACAGCTGGAGAAGTCCATATATTTTAAAGTTACTAAAGTTGAAAAACTTTGAGGGTCTTTCTGAAACACCGTCCCTCTGGCAACTTTTAAAAGCAGTAAGTATTATATCTGACAGTGCTCAGTAACTGCAAGGAGCCATTGCTAGAAAACTGTACAGAAAGACAGAAGTTTAAACTGTGCTGGCTCAAGATGAACATTGTCTGCAAAGTGGAAGTAGTAGGTCAGCCAGTTCTGCGGCCCAAGAGGTTGAGGCTTTTGGCAAAGTTCCTAACTCCCTGTATTCTTTTTCAGTATTTTAATTATCATAAAGACAAGAAAAATGTCAAGAAAAACAAAAGCGCAGTGGGAGTAATCCCAAAGTGATGTGTCCATAAAGATATCTGAGGGAAAGGGAGAAACCAACAGTTATCCAGTGGAGATATACAGTAAAAGGGAAACCAGATACTGGAAAACATTTCACTCTGGTCTGTCTTTCAGTTTCCCAATCAAATGATTCATTTTGCAGGACGAGCAGAAGACACATCCTTGTTACTCATTCTTATCAGGAGAGATTGATAGCCTACATCCATATGGCTGGAATTTTTATACTAGTATTTTTTTTAGTATTTATTTGATTTGTCAATTGCTTAAAAGATATAGGTATAAGAATAAACATAGTTTTGAATACATGAGATAGATACTTATAAGAAAAAAAAATAGGACAGGGATGGTAGGCACGATTGGTGCGCTTATGCATGCCCCCTACAGGCCTCTTAGGAAGGGGGTGAGGTCAATAGTAGACAGTCTAAGATTAAAGTTTTTGGGATTTGGGGAAGAAATCACAGAGTCGGTAGAGTATTCCAAACATTGACCACTCTGTTGCTGAAGTCGTATTTTCTGCAGTCAAGTATGGTGCGGTTAACCTTGAGTTTGTATCTATTGTTTGCTCTTGTGTTGTTATGGTTGAAGCTGAAGTATTCATTGACAGGTAGGACATTGCAATGTATGATTTTACATACTATATTTAGATCAGACCGGAGGCGGCATAGTTCTAAGTTTTCTAGGTCTAGAGTTTCAAGTCTGGTGACATAAGGTATTCTGCAATGAGTAGAGGAGCGGAGAACTCTTCTTGTGAAATATTTCTGGACTTTTTCAATTGTGTTAATATCAGATACATGATATGGGTTCCAGACTGATGAGCTGTATTCAAGTATAGGTCTAACAAATGTTTTGTATGCTCTAGTTAGTAGTAGGATATTACCAGAGAAAAAGCTACATAGGATTAGATTAACAACTCTTAATGCCTTTTTGGATATGTAGTTACAGTGGGCTCTAGCACTTAGATCATTAGAGATGAGTACTCCAAGGTATTTGACAGAGTTTGGATCCTCAACAAGGTCTTGACTATTTAGCTTGTATTTTATTTTCTGATTTTTTTTGCCAATATGCAAGACAGAGCATTTATTTGTTGAGATTTGAAGTTGCCCTTTGATTGACCATTCTGATACATAGTCAAGGTCTTTTTGGAGGGTAATAGTACTGTCTGTGGTGTTGAATAGCTTTACATCATCAGCGAAGAGAACGCAGTTGCTCTTAATATGATCACAGAGGTCATTTATGTAGAGTATGAAGAGAGCTGGTCATAAAACACTGCCTTGGGGGACACCACTGTTGACAGGTACAGAATTTGATAGGACGCTCCCAATTTTGACCATTTGTTGTCTGTTTGACAGGAATGCTTCTATCCAGTTATGCAGGTGTCCAGAGATACCGTAAGATTTTAGTTTTAGGAGTAGTTTGTCGTGTACCACTGAATCAAAGGCTTTACAGAAGTCTATGTAGATTCCATCTATTGCTTTGCCCTGATCGAGTTATGTAGTCCATATGTTTTTGCAGTGTAAGAGTTGCAGATTACAGGATAGTTTTTTCTGAAACCAAATTGCTTATTAGAGAGTAGGTTGTTTGTCTCTAAGTGGAGGATAATGGATTGGTTAATAATTGATTCAATGACTTTACAGGTGACGCAGCATAAAGAGATTGGTCTGTAATTTTCAACTAGGCTGGGGTCTCCCTTTTTGAAGATGGGGATGACTGTGGCTTGTGACCATAGTTTTGGCAAGGAGCTGGTCCTGAAAGATTTTTCAAAGATTATGCTTAGAGGTTCGACTATGGCAGTGGATAGCTTTTTAAAGAAGTAGGCACATATTCCATCCCGTCCAATAAATAGGGATGGTTTTAGATTGCGCAGGGCTTTTTCAACAATGTCTTCTGTAAAATCAATATGTATTAGATCATTTTAGTTGTCTGTGGTTCGACTAGGAAGTACTGGGCTTGATCCATTGCTGTTTACAAATACTGAGCCAAAGAATGTGTTAAAGAGGTTTGCTTTGATGCTGTCATCATTGCAGTCTTTGCCATTAGGTCCTTTCAGGGGTGGGATGGACCTTGAGTCTTTTAGTTTGTTGTTTACAAAATTGTAGAAAGCACAGGTGGAATTTGTGCGTAGAAGGTTTTCTTCTTGTTTAATGTGATAATTAGTGCATTCAGTTTTTATCTGGTGGCATAGATTTTTGTATTGGCTTTTGAAGTTGGTAATGTGACAGATTTGTTTTTCACCAAAGTGATCTCTTTTTGGATTGAAGCTTCCTTATTGTTATGGGTAATCTGTTTTGCCTGGTTTTGGGAGTTTTTATTGGTACATATAGTTTGATGGCTCTTTTGATTTCTAGTAAGAATATGTTGTAATGGTTTTCAACAGTATTGCATCCAGTGAAGAGAAATTGCCAATCAAGGGAAGAGATTATAAAATCATAGTTGCCTTTTTTGAAGTTATAATTGGGGATTTTGTCGTTGTGATGATTTTTGTGTGGACGTATGTTGAGACAAAAGCCAATCATGTTATGGTCACTGTTGGAAAAGGGTTCTTTAATTTGTATTCCGTAAATTGAATTCAAACTATTGCAGAAGATGAGATCGAGGCAGTTGTTAAGCCTAGTATTGTTGGTTACTAGTTGTTCTAGTCCCATATTTGTTACAGCATTGTAGAAGGTTGCATGTATGGGTTCAGTTGTACATTCATTTAGGGTCCAGTTAATATGAGGTAGATTGAAACTAGCTTCTCATAACAATGAAATAAATAACGCTTGTCAGGTTGTACTTTCATGTTCAAACAATACCATTAGATAATAGCAAACAAACACTAATATGACCAGTAAAACAGCCTAAAGTGTGTTCTTGTTAAAACAGAACTAACTTTCTTAAAAGTAACATGTGTAAACTCCCTATGCTCTAAAGGAAAGAAAGATTTTTGAAGAAAAAAAAAAGGTCTTTCATGAAATCCAATCTATGGATCTTCATAGCTAATACAATATGTTTTCATTTATTCTGTTTTGTTAAAATCCCAAAGGTGCTTTTCGAAAGGCCTCTGGACTTTCTTAGTTTTTTTCTTTAAAACATTTAGCTTCTCATGTATGAAGCTTCAGTTCATGAAAGCACCTTTGGGGCAACCATGACCTGGATGATTGAGCATATCCATAGACCAGGGGTGTCGAACTTGCATCGTCACGACAGCATTACATGACATATTACGACTTTTCCCCCCTTTTCTAAACTGGGCCTGGCCAGTCTGTGATGCATCTGGCCCATGGGCCGTAAGTTTGACATCCCTGCCATAGACAGTTGTATCTGGTCTAGACCAGATACCAATACAGTGATACCTATGGGCAACATGATCCACGTGAATGATTGAAGGTAGTGTCTGTTATTTCATACATTAAATAAAAAATATTGACTTTTTTAATGCTCAAAAAATTAGGAGGTCACTAAACCTGACAAGACTTTGGTGTTTCCATTTGAATTAGTAGTAGCAATTTATTTTGACTGTTGCCATTTTATATACCAAAGTCTCTTTGCAGTTTACAAAAAAAGAAAAGAAAACCAAACAAAATTAGTTAATACAGTTAAATAACAAATAAAATAATAAAAAATATATAAAAGCAGATCAATGGGGAGAAATAACCTTGGATTTCCTGACCTAAAGTTTCCTTACTCAAAGATATGAACAAAAATTGAAGTAGATTTCTACCACTCATTTTGATATAAGGGCGTATTTTTAAAATCTGCCTTAATAATAAAAAAAAACAATCACAATTCCCTTTTGTTTTGAACATAGCAAGTCATAAGGCCTTGGGAAAAGAAGACAATTGTCCACAACATATCATCTCTCCCCCATTTAACAATGCCTAGTGAATTATTTTCTGATTTCAATATTTCATTATAAGCATTTTTCATAACGGATTGGAAAAGTGAAGTATAATCTGATAAGTAAATAAATTGATTACTCTTTTTTTCCAACTCCAAACTGGAAACTCGTTTATAATATATTATCTGGGAACATGCAGTAATTTTAAAAACTATTTTGTTTTTCAATTGAAATCTTAATCATATATATAGGGAAATAGTGTTTTTAGGATGAGAGTGTAACTTCAGCAATCAAATTATGTGTAGGCTTGACATACAGAACCTGTAATTAATGTCTTCCCAAGATACATTTGCTAGAGTTAGAATTTGGATCTCTAAATCCAAACTGAAACTTATTTTGTTCACTGAGAGAGAAATCGGGGACTTAATAGTCCTGCTTAAATATGATGAATATATCCTATATACAGAGAAGTATTAAGCTTTTTTGTACTTGCTGTAAAGGTGATTGGAAGTCACTTCTTCAATTATTCTTTTTTCCCCCTTTTCTTTCTTTCCCCCCCTCTTCTTCCTTTTTTTCTTTCTATTTTACTTGACTTTTAAATTATAGTTTGTGTATCTTTTACTATCTTTAATAAAATACATAATATTTTAAAGTGCACAATAAAGAGTATTGGGAAAAAAGTATCCCATGCAAGACAATTAAGGGACTTTATTTTTCTGCTAAAAACAATAGATATGTAAATGAACAATGTACGCCCTTTCTGCTACAAAATTAGGTTATCAATTAAGCCTATTGCAGAAAGAGTCAAATTAGTTTGATTAGACTTAGCTATTTAAATTCAGAAACAGATGCCTTTTTGTGAGTTTTGTACAGATTAAAAACAGAGTTCACATACAAAGATGGGATTACATACACTTAAGACAATACCTAGCAGTTTGGTTCTAACAGATGGCCTTCACAATTAGTGGGATAAGGCTTTGCCTTTTTTGTTCTTAGATGCTATTTAAATTCTCCCTGGCTTTTAGGTTTTAGATTTCATTGCACAGACTTGTAATGGTCATTCCCAACCATATAACACTTAGCTTAAGGTACAACCAGTGCCTTTGGCTAGTGAAATATATACAACTCCCAGTTGTCTAGTAGCAGCTGAGTCTGGTTTAGCATGCATTTTACCAAGTGAAAGATGAATCAACCAGAAAGCACTATTCTTCTCTGTTAGAAGATCAATAGAGAACAGGTTAGAACTGCCCACTCAGGAAGAAGTTGGATGAATTAAAAAAAAGAGCCTTCAAAATTCCCAATTATCACAGCTGATCCAGAAGGACACAATGGTCAGTGGTACCGAAGGCTATTTAGATATCTAGCAGGATTAATAAGTCAATCTCCCCCTCTCTCACTGTAGGCCATTAGTGATAATGATCAACGCTATTTCCATTTCAAGCCCAGGCTGAAATCCTGACTGGAAGAGTCTAGATAATCCATTTATTCAAACTCCTTTGAAGATGGTGGTCCATCTCTTTCTCAACAACCTTGAATTCCAACTGAGAGATTTGATAGATCTCTATCTATCAAATAGACTGGGTGATAGATATAGGATTAATCCCTAAAGCAGCCATGCCAAAGTTTTCATTAAGTTGCAAAAAATAAGACTTTGCCAATCCGAGATGTGAATTAATAACATTAGAGAATTAAGAGAATGGAGTTGGGAAAGCAGTTATTTTTTATCATTCATTCCAGTCTATTGCATTTTTTTTCTTTTTATGTTGCTTTTTATTTTCCGTGAGCTTCCTAACGTCACTTGGAGTGAGGTAACATCAAAATAAATAAATAAATAAAAATAAATCCTGTCATTTTTTTAAAGAGAAAAAATCTTTTCAGTACTTTCTAAACAGAAAAAAAATCCTAAAATAGCAGACCTATAAAAATGGATCACCAATGAATGCTCCATGACCCTTAGAGATGTTGTTCTAGAAATAAACCAAAATGGGGGTGGAGCAGAGGCAGATGTTATAAAGCCACATCATTTTATTTATCTGACTAGACTCTGGGGGGCTCTGAGTGGCCGGCTTGCCTAAATTAATTAATAAATTAATCCCAAGATTTTCATCTTGTGTTTTTCCAAGAGCACAAAATTACTTCCATCTGAGTTTGCTGATTCAGAGTGTTTCTGGCTGTGGTTTTACCACAGAAGAAATATTGATGAAGCAGCCTAGCTTATTCTTGAATTAAGAAGCCAAGAAAATTGGTTTCTATGATCAAATTTAAATGGCTTCCCCCACTAGTTGCATGAAATGAAGGGAATTAGCCTAGTGTTCTGTCATTTTGTAAATAACCCTAACCCAATGCATTTATTTTGAATGTTTTTCTGAATCTAACTTTAGCAAGCTTTGAGTTTGTAATTTAACACATGGAAGGATTAAAACAAAAACTTAATTTGTGAATATTAAAAGGTAGAATGAAATCTATCATGAGGCAAAGTGCAGAGCAAAAATTTATCTTCAGGAGGACAAGAGAAAAAAAATCAGGCATGTAAGAATGTTGATACTTCATTTGAAAGCAGTATTTCAGTATAATAAAATTGCTATAAAAAAAAATCAAACCACAGACCAATTGCCTTTTTTCCCTGTTTATTCCATATAGAAGAGCGAACCTAGCAAGACTTTAAAAGGTGATCACTAGTACTTTAAACTTAACAAAACTAAAAACAGAAACAACACTAGCAACAATGCAATCTTTGTAGCATTAGTGTCACATGACAATACCAGGTAATGACTTCATGTCTACTTCAATATCATTAATATATAAATTAAATAGAAGGGAGCAAATAAACAGCCCTGTTTAACTTCCCTCTTCAATAAGATAGGGTGTTAATGTGAGCTTATTCTTACTCTAGCTGCAATGTAAGTATATGGTTCAATAATTAGTTTAAGAAGCTTATCAATATCTGTCCTAGCTAGTTTCTCCCAGAGATGAGACCTGTCAATAAAATCAAAGGCAGAGGTAAAGTCAAAAAAAATTACATAGAGTTGTTTTATATGCCCATCGGTATTTTTCTGAATAACGGCTTTTCACTCAATGGACAAAAAATGTCATTGTTAATGTGTGCTGATGACATGGCTCTAGTTTCCTATACTGAGATTGTCCATAGAAGATTACTGGGCAGACTAGCCACTTGCTATGAAAGGAAAAAACTGAAAATAAATTATAATAAAACAAGGGTAGTTGTCTGCAGGGTAAGTAGTACCAGGGGTGGGATTCTACCAGTTCGTACCTATTCACTAGAACCAGTTGTTAACATTCTAAGCAGTTCCGAAAACCGGTTGTTAGAAGAAATTACTGGCCTAATCCTGTAAGGAAGGCAGGAAGGAAACATTCTGGTGTTGCTTACAGAAACTGCCTCTCTGTTAACCCTTATTACATTCTTGGCAGGACTAGACTACCTGTCTCTGGAACTTCTCTGGAGTCTTTTCCCCCTCCTTTGCTGGTACTTTGCTTGTGTGGAGTGACCATTCAAAGTTACAATGGCACTGAAAAAAGTGACTTATGACCCTTTTTCACACTTACGACTGTTGCAGCATCCCCACAGTCATGAGAGGCCAGGCGAGAGGATGCGTGCCTCGATGTGAGTGATATTGAGTTGGCCACACCCAGCCAATCACATGACCACCAAGCCACACCCACCACCTAATCCACGCCCACAGAACTGGTTGTTAAAAAATTTGAATCCCACCCCTTACTAGTACTAAATACAAATGGACAATTAACCATCCAACAAATAGTTCAGATTGGAGGTGGGATGAAAAGGTCATTGCCCAATTGGAAATAATCCAGAGCAACTTCATAAGGAAGATCTTGCACCACTCTCAGGGCAGCCCTGTTGTTTATTTAAGGATGAAGGTAGGGCTACTTTCTATCACTGTTAGAATATGTCTTGAAGTGCTGGGGCAATGCAAGAAACTAAAAAGTCTTCAAGAGTCCCATGTTGCCAAACTCTTTTTCCATTACACAGCTGGAAATTAATGGACCAAATTCCTATCACCTATTATTCAAATGTATTCCCTATCACCTTTGAGAGAATTTAAATCTAGAATAAAGGAAATGTTTTTGTATATCATGTTTACACTGTATAATGCTTTGGTTTCCACCATCACTTTCCTTTCTGGCATTTTCTTAGTAAGAGTAATTGGTAATTGATTCTGGCTATGCAATCCATAGTGCCCTATCTCTGGTGCAAATTTAATAAGAATATAAGAATAAGAATTCATGAATAAGAATTCATACAATGAATTCTGGATCAGGGTACTTTATTCCATACAAGCATAGGCTGCCAAGTAAAACTTCAATTTATTTGATATTACATCATCCAATAACTTTTTTCTTTAGCCATTAAACAACAACTAAGCTAGTCTTTTGTGAATTTAGTCAGAAGTAAGTCCCAGAGGAATGCAGAAAATTGCAGCCCAAGAACTGCAATTCTGCAATTTCCAACTACTGATCAATATATCAGTACCAGAAAAATGGACACAATAGTTAATGTTCTGCAGGGAAAATACTTATTTAGAGATATATTTCTTTAGAAAGTTCCATAAATCTGAGCACAAAATAGTATAGCGCGTCAAAGAATAATAAAAAGAAATACTTTAAGCTTTTTATTATGTTAATCATTAACTTATTGTTGAAGTGCTAATGAGTAAAATGTAAAAATTAAGAATGAAAAAAGTAACAAAATAATGAGTAGGGTTGTGCAGATCCTTTAAAAAAATGCTTTAGAATACATGGGAGGAGGTTCTGAAGCCATTAAAAGAGACATTTCTTTTTTCCATGTTTACCCTGTGGCTGCTTTGGAAGCTGCTCCCAACTGTAGCAACCTTCATGTGGATGTGCAGTCACTTTGTTTTACATTCTTCTTGTAATGGCCTGTGGGAATGACTTTGGGGGACAGGAGGCAGAGCTGCAGTCTAGACAGTCATCATACAAAAGGTATACTAACTACCAACAGCATCCCAGTATTTCAGAAGAGACTTTGGCTAGTTTTGGGGAAAGTAAATTTAAAGGAAGAGAGAAGTGCTTTCCAATTTGCAATTGATGTCATCCCTTTATGATAGTCCAGGAAGCACAAACCATGAGTGCTAACATCACCTTTACTAGCATGTTTTCCCCAAAATAAGACCCGGTCTTATTTTCTTTTGGGCCCGAAATTAAGCATCAGGTCTTATTTTCAGGGGATATCTTTCACACTTATCTTAGGACCACAACAGCCAGGACTCCCATGCCCTGACACCTGCTGTGTCACTGTCTGACTTCTTCTGTGGCTGCTTGCGGCCACTCGTGGCTGGATGCCACATGATTCACATCACGCCGGTGCTGCTGTTCATGGCATGACATGCTATGCAGCCTCCTGCTGCGAGTGGTGGCACTGGCACAATGAGCATGTAAACTCCTGCTGCGAGCAGCAGCACCAGCGTGATGCACCATGTTTCATCCAGCCATGAGTAGCTGTAAGCAGCTGCAGAAGAAGTCAGGTAGCAGCGCAACAGGTATTGGGGTGTGGGAGGCCTGGCTGCAGTGGTCCTAAGTAAGTGAGTGTGGGATGCATGGGGCATCCACCCCACCCCACCCCCATCCTAACTTGATTTTTACACATGTGCCTCACCCGACCACATACAACCAGATGGTGGGATGGAGTGGGCAGAATCTTAACTAGGGCTTATTTTGGGGCAGGGCTTATATTAGGTGCACATATAAAAATCAAGCTATTTTCGAGATAGGTCTTCTTTGGGGGGAAACATAATATAAGTATAGTAACAGAAGTCAGAAAGCACTTTTCCCCCCTTTTACTTTTGCTTTTCCCAAAACTAAGAAGGTCCCTTCTGAGATATTTCCCATGCCTCTTTTCCTTCTGTGGGCTGAGATACCTTTTACACGATGGTTGTCTAGTCTTTGGCTGTTCCTCCTATCTCCCCAGATCATTCCTTTAGACCATTAGACTTCCCTAGCAAAGCAAAGCAAAGCAAAATAACTATAGAGAGCAGGGAGCATCACCCAAAGCAACCATGTGGGTCTGGATAAAGATGCTATAATGATTTGAAAAAAGAAGTTTAATATTCATGTCCAGGCAATTGAAAGCATATCTTTCAAAGTATTTGCCCAGCTCTAATGGCTATCAAGAGGTCTGAAAAAGTTGTATGCTAAATAAGTTATATTCATGCTATGGATCAAGATCACGTGGGAGTCTTTTCTCTGACTGACAGATGACGATAAAATCCAGCCTCTGTATACCAACTTTTTTTCCCTTGCATGGCCCCCAAATCCTCTCTTAAGGATTAGGAAAGGGAAGTCCCATTGCACAACAAGAAGTTCATTTATGTGATGTTGGATCTCAGCAAGAATGTCTTTATTAAAGCTAAGCAAGATTTCCTCCTTTGCTTCAAGTGACAGTATTGGAAGTATTTCAGAAATGTAATATTTTAGTAGAATAGCACATAATCACAAATACTAGGCATAGACTTTGGTTCAAATTGGTTCAAATCCCTGCTCAGCCAGTTCATTGAGTGAATTGAGGCTAGTTATAAATTTCTCAGTCCAGCTGACTTCACAGGTTTGTTGTCAGGGGAATAAGAAGAAACCCCATAAACACTTCATTGAACTCTGATAGAAAATATTGAAAATGAATGTAATAATTAAATACAATAAATGAATAGGTTACATAAGGTAAGAATGGCAGGAAAAAGAAAATGATTAGGTGTTTTTTGTATTTCTTGGGCTCATCTGCCTGGTCGATTTAGTTCACTACTACTAAATTCAGTTGCTGTAAACTTTTTTCTCCCAATGCACAATAACCCACAAAAATAACACAATGTAGTATAAAGAGGAGACTTGTGGACTTCAACTCTCAGAATTCCTCCTCCAGGCATGTTAGCTCAGGAATTCTGGGAGTTGACGTCCACAAGTCTTAAACGTGCCAAGTTTGAAGACCCTTGATATAGGGTAATAGAGTATTCTTATGAATACTCAAGCTATCATGGACTTTTGCACATTCATTTACAGATTCTTGCCTAAAACCTATTTATTTTTCTGTCTTCATAAGAAAATAGATCTTTGTTTCATTGCTCCTCCCTAATTTCTTGATTTTCTGCCCACCTTGCCCAGTGATTCTTTATTCTGAAGGGCAGACCCTCAGCATCCCAGGATAACTTTGTACTATGGTAGTTCTCGGCTACAAGTAGACCGGTGGGCTTACTTGCAAATTCAAAATAGATATAGCCAGGACAAGAAAATTTTTGGAATTTATACTAAGGCACAACAAATAGATAAAATTTTATTAGGTCCAGATTAAAAAAATATAACTAAATTTTATAATTATTTACTAGAGACGGAATTAGAAGAGGAAGTAGTCAAAGGCAACATGATAGCTTGGAGCAGAAACATAGGACGTAGCATTGCATTATTAGAATGGGAAAAGGTTTGGACAAGGAATAATAAAATTACAAGATCAGCAGCATATAAAGAAAATGCCTATAAAATGTTTTATAGATGGCATCTCTCACCCTTGAGAATAGCGAAAATGTCTCCTAACATGAATCCAAATTGCTGGAAATGTAAAAAGAAACAGGGAACATTTTTTTCATATGTGGTGGTCCTGCACTGAAGCCCAAAGATACTGGCATAGAATAAAAAAATGGTTAGAGGAAATAACAGTGGAGCAAATTGAATTAAAACCAGAATTCTTCCTATTGGGGATATTTAATAGACAAATTCCTAAAAATGTTAAATATATAATACTGCATATTCTTACTGCAGCCAGAATAACCTTTGCACAGTGTTGGAAACAAGCAGATATTCAAACAGAGGAAATGGTTATACAGAAGATAACAGCCTGTGCAGAGATGGACAAATTAACCTTAGCACTTAAGGAAAAAAGAAACATCAGAATATTATAGAAGCTGGGAATGCTGGTATGATTGAATAGAACAAAAATAGAAAATATATTAGTAAATAATGTAAAATGTAAATCATAATTATATATTCGCAATAAGATGTATTTGTAAATGTATCACCAATATTGATAACAAACAAGGAATCATAGACTGTCGATAGTAGAAATGTTAGGGTTTTTTAAATCATTTTCTTTTTTTCTATTTCTTTTCTTTCTTCTTCTGTGTGTTGTGTTTGTTTGATATTTTGGTTTTGTAATCAATAAAGTTTGTTTAAAAAAAAGTTTCCCTTCTCTTCCCTACCCTTCCCTACCCCTCCCTTTCCTTTCCCTTCCTTCCCTTCCCTTCCCTTCCCTTCCCTACCCTACCCTACCCTACCCTTTCCCTTCCTTTGGTCTTTACTGTTGTTTTTATCCAAGCACCAAATCTGTTATGTGTTCCCAAAGTAGAGCCCTGCGCATCTTCCCTTGAATGAACCCACCAGCCTGCAATGGAAAAGACTTTTTTTTTAAGCTTAATGCTATGGAGAGCGGTCATCAGAGTACACAATCCCAGGGTCAGCAATTACATTCTTCCTTCCTAAAGGCTTGACATGTGATATAGACAAGCTAGAGATCAGATCTAGGGCCTTTCTTTTCTGCTTGTATAATAAAACATAAAATAACCTGTATCTTCCCCTCCAAGCAAAGATTTTTAAAGCAGCTAACAAAAGCTTGCAATCAAAACAAAAACAGCCCGACAATAAAAATACAAAAATGCAACACAAATTATTTCTTTGAAAGGAAGAGAGAATATAATAGGAGAAAAAGCAGAGGCAATAACAATAACCAACTCCTAAGAGCCATAAAATCAAAAGCTGGTCTGAAAGAAAAATCTTCAATTTATTCTTACAGAAAATGCCCTCATGGATTTTGAATATATTGAGGAACACAGGAGAGGCAATCTTAACAAACGCTATGCATGGAATTGAAAATGAAAGTCAATATAGTAATGTTCCTACATAAATCCATGATGAGGCTGCAGAGTATGCTCTATTCTAGTCACCCCAACTTTAAAAAGGCTGCTGTAAAAGTGAAGCGGGAAACACCTAAAATGATTAGGTGGTTACAGCAACATTTCTGTCAGGTGCAAATAATCAGGAGCATTCACAGAGTTCAAAGCACAGAAGAGTTTATTATTGCTACTTCTAATACAAGAATATAGTCAACTCTAATAGTCAAAGCTAAATTGCTGCTTGATAAGGGTCAACAGAATTCATGGGAGGCTGGACTTAGATCACTTGTGGTAATACAATGACTCCAAACTGAAGACATATTGAAACCCCACCTTCTAGATCAGCTTGCTCTTCTGCTACAATTTCTATGAGGAAACACTACTGCTTGGAGCAAAGCTGGATGAGAGAAAACATGATCGAGCCACAAACAATTTTGCCTGAGAAAATGAAAATAAAGAGCAGTTATTTCTCCACAGAAACTATATTGGAATTTAACATTGAAATTAAATGAGGGGAGATTCAGACCTGGAGTTTGCTGCTACCAGATATAATGATAGTTTAAGTTGGTGCTGGTGTTGACCCATAAAGCCCTATATGTCTCAGGGGTACCTTAGGGACTACTTGTTCCATGTGGTATCTGCCAACCTGCATGATCTCATAGTCACTGTCATGTTAAATGCATTGCTTTGAATTATTATTTCAGAACTTCCAGAGGATCAGATAGTCAATGAGTACGACATGGATGATTATATTGTTTCTTGAATCACAAGCTGTGGATTGTTAGATCAAGGGAGGGACAATAAAAAAGGGTTTTGGAACTTTTGAACATAGTGCTAAGGTTTTCTAATGTACCTGATTGGGCCCTGGACCCCATGCTGGACTAGATGAGCTCTTAAGCTCATCCAGCTGCACCCTTCATGGACTTCTAAATGCTTAACTCCTGTTATATTCCTCCTTCGAGGATAAATGTCAAGGCTGTGTTCACACAACATACTTAAACTTATTTTACTTAACCATGATTAATTGAATAAATCAAAATTGGATTTCATATACAAAAGTATATGAAATCATAAACCAGAATTTTAAAACCATAATGCGGTTTCTCACAGTAAGCTAAGCCACATGCAAGTAAATTACATCAGCATTGTGTGCAGTTCAGTTAACGGAACAAAAAATATAGGAATTTTCAGGCAGGTTTTTGTTTCATTGGGAAGATTCTCTTCTTCTCTCTTTCTTGATGCTTGCTATACATCTTCAGAATGGAACAAATTAAGTTTATATATAAGCAATAGACTTTTTCCAAGTGTGCAATTGAAGGCACATCATTCAAATCTGATAGAGAAGTAAATAAATAAAAACACTACATTCTGATTTCACTTCTTGAGCTCATGATTCCAAGTTCATCTCCATAAATAAGTCTTGATTCATACCTTAAAAATAAGCATATGTAAATTGATGAGGGGGGAGAGTCACCAATACAACAAGAAGGAAAGCCATGTAATAAATTAAAGGTTATCTTGAAGAACAAACTCAATGGATAATTGACAGCCCATTGCTGGAGTTTAGCAGACAGTAGATTTATATTAAAAGAGCCATGCTCATTTACTCTGAGTCTCATCTTATGTGGTATATTTGTAATACAACAGTCTCGTCTAAATAGGTCAATTAAAAGCAAATGCAGGCTGGATTATGATAAAGAAGACATTGCAATGTAAATTAAGAGATGATTGATGATGATGATGATGATGAGGAGGAGGAGGAGGAGGAGGAGGAGGAGGAGGAGGAGGAGGAGGAGGAGGAGGAGGAGGAGGAGGAGGACAACAACTCTGGGGGTAAATGCACTTACACTCATCAGAGATTAATGAAATGGTTCACAAGTAGAAAGTTTCTATCGCTCTTGAAAGTTTGAGGAACAAAGAAAGTAACTGGTATTAAATGATGGAGAAGAAATCTGTAATTGATTTCTATGGTAGAAGAAATGCAGTATCTGCCAAATGGATTCTGCCATTGAACAGAATCTGCTGATGTTGGGCTTTCTTTGAGCAAAAAAGCTACACATGAGAGATGAGCCAAGAAGGTATCATATGTACATATGATGTAATGCTAAGGATTTTTATAAGATGCGCTTAAAAGATTGCCCTGGATTAAAAAAAAAAAAAAAAAAAAGAGAGAGACCATTCTATGACAATAAGGAAATAGACACAGTTAAAGAGTTTATTGGGAAATACATTAGAGGAAGTTATTTTCAAAATTCCAGGATGACAGTCAAAATGGAAACAAATATTTTTTAAAAAATCCATTAACCTCCCCACATCACTAATTAGGAAAAGAATTGCAATTTTTTGTTCAGTAGTTGTCAGGAAATAGTACCGGAAGCAGGTAACATCAATGCTCCTCACTGGCTTCCACATTTGTTAATATCAGTATTTGTAATGGAATAGACTTCACAAACTTCCATTTGCTCTATTTGTGCAAGAGATCCATAAGTTTTGTTTATAAAATGATAATTGCTGGGAACTAAAATAAAAAGTCAAAACCATAAAAAAGCAAAAGTTAGAATATTTTGGATATATGTGACACCCAGAAAAATACGGCATGCTTCACATAATCCTCCAGGTAAAAATTGAAGGCAAATGAGGTCCAGACAGAAGAAGAACATCATGGTTTCAAAATCTAAGGAACTGGTTTGGACAAAACTCAGCAGCACTTTTTTATGCAGCTTGATGATAAAAATAGGATCGCCAACATCATATGATCGATATAACACAACAAGAAGAAAATAAAAGTAAGATGGGGATCTTTAGAAAGCACCAATAGGGGCTTCCCTAATCTGAGTTTAATCCAGAATTGTGGAGTTTATCTCCAAGCATAGTAAGCAATGGCTGTGTTAGTTAGATGAGATGAAACCCACCCATCCAGAGGGCGCCTAGTTGAACTAAAGCTATCAAGGAGGTGATTTATCTGCAATCAGCTCATGCAGTCGGATGAAATTATTTCCCTTCCTCGATTTCCTGTCTGAAACTTCATTGTGACTTAAAGGCCAAAGAGATAATATGTAGAATTCCAATTTCCTGCCCAGCTTCTATGTTTAATTTCTTTGACTGATCTGAGCCCTTGTGTGCAAGAAGAAGTGAATGTATCGAACCTACACTTTCCCCAACTCTTTTTAAAATCATTAAAAAAAAAAAAACATTCACATATATACTTTGTAACCACATTTTTCAATTGTTGGCATCAATTTATTTGGTAGGTTTTAAAATATTAAAGACAACAATGGCGTAGCCTGTGTCTGTGCAATGATTTGTACCTGAAAAATTCTTTAAAAAGCAAGGAAATAGATGGAAAGATTATGCTGTTGTTGTACACCACCCAAAGTTGTCTTCAGTGAGATGAGAGGCTATAGAAATGTGATTAATTAATAGATGCTTCCCAACCCACTCATTATAGACCATCATTCATCTGCAGCTAAAGATATCATTTCAAATATAAATTGAACATACCATTTCTAGGCTGCCCTTTGCAAGCCCTTGAACAAAATTTCATTTTTAATATCCAGTGACAGAATCCTGCTTCCATCCCATGAAATTCTAGGATTGCATTGCACTTTTCCCCTTCTGCTTAAGAGAGATCAGCCAATTGATCTATTTGTCTCAATTGTGGTCTTTTTTTGCAACAAGAATTGATCCCTTTTAACTAGTAGCTCGGTGCTTAATGATTTTGTAATTGAGGCTGTTTACCTTCTGAGTAATTGTTGTTTCTTCAAATAATTGTATGAATACCAAAGGACAAATAATTAGGATTTATAATTATAGACTGAGCTTTGTGCTAACTCCACAGAAAAGTACTGAAAATTTATACACATTTCATGCTGCAGCTGTTGTTGTTATTCTAAACTTTAGTTGATCAATTCTTCTTTTTGCTTTTTACAGCACATGAATGCATTCTATTATTTAAATGGCTTTATCCTTTTGTTTTATAGACGGAATGGACTCTGACCAATACACACTGCAGGTAATCTTTGACTTATGCCACAAATGAGCCCCAAATTTCTGTTGCTAGGCAAGACGGTTCTTAAGTGATTTTTGCTCCATGTTATGATCTTTCTTACCACAGTTGTTAAGTAAATCATTGCAGGTGTTAAGTTAGTAACGTTGTTAAATGAATCTGGTTTCCCCATTGACTTTGCTTGTCTGGTTGCAAAAGATGATCACATGAACCTGGGACATTGCAACCCATCATAAATACATGCTACTTGCCAAGTATCTGAATTTTAATCATGTGACCAAGGGGATGCTGCAAAGGTTATAAATCAATTTTTATGCTGTTATAACTTTGAACGTTCACTAAACAAATGTTTTTAGGTCAAGGACTGCTTGTATTATATTCCCTGAATTTCTATTCCTTTACAGAACGCCAATAATGGCTCCCAGTCAAGGGTGAGATGGAAATATTTTTACTACCAGTTCTGTGGGCATGGCTAGGTGGGCATGCCCATGTGACTGGGTGGGCGTGGCTTCTTTTTTTGTGCAGCATCCACCCACCCGCCACGCTCCATTTTTTTTTGCTTCCTGAGCCTCAGAGAAGCCTCCTGGGTGAAGCAGTAAGACAGCAAGGGGGATCCTGGCACAGCTGATCATCGGAATAGCTGATCATTGGGAGAAAAAAAAAGAAATACCGGTTTGGCCGAACGGTAGCATTTTTTTACTACTGGTTCACCTGAACTGGGCCAAACCGGTAGAATACCACCACTGTTCCCAGTGGTTCCCACGTTCTTTTACTGCTGCTCCTTCCCATATTCCAACTTCTAATGATAGGTATGGATCCAATTACAAAGGACAGATATTACCAGATTCTTTCCTAGCATCCAAAAATCAACATCTGGAATTTCAAAAAAGTTATACTATAGAGTACACCCTCAATCACCACCACAACCACTGCCTCCCCTTTCTATCTTTGGGCTTTATGGATTCAAAAATGATCATTTTTGAATTCAACAATTGAGAAGAATCTATAAGTTCATGATTTTCTAATAATGAAAGTACACACACACACACACACACACACACATATTCTGCTAGAGAGAAGTTTCCCAAGGATGGGCTCCAGCATGAGTCTGAAGGCCTTGAAGACTACATCTCTGGTCCTGGTGACCAATCTAGATTGGATATGTGTGTGTGTGTGTGCGTGTATTATTTAATATAAATCACAGAGAACTTAGCTACTCTTTATGTGTTCTAATTAATACACAGTGAACTTTTTATTTTTACTTATTTGTATTCTGCCTTTATTATTTTTACAAACAACACCAGGTGGTGAACATATCCAACATACCTTCCTCCTACCTATTTTGCCCCCAAAAGCAGCAGCCCTGAGAGATGAATTGGGCTGAGAGAGAACGATTGATCCAAGATCACACAGCTGGCTTTCATAGCTAAGGGGGCACAAGAACTCCTACTTTCTACCCTGGTGCTTTACCTTGGTTCTTTTAAGGATGAGAAGTATAACTGTCCTATTCCCTACGGCTAGAGAAGAAAAGGGTACCCATTAAAATTAAGAAATCAGTTAGCAATAGACAAATCTTTTTATTCACATGGAAAAGCTGAAGCAAGCCATTGTTGTATACATTTATACAAAGGATCTGGAGGGGAAACACAACCCCGTACATAGTAAGATGATAGAAAATATGGTTCCTTATGAAATGCAGTCATTACATACACTATCAAATTTTTCCAAAAGTTATTTTGTTTGGCAACAGTTTATCAACAGTCTCCACTTGAAAGTGGCTTTATTTAAAAAGAATAGAAAGAAAGGGAGAAAGAGCACAAAATTCATGCAGCATGTCTAGAAACAATCCTGAGAGTTTGCCTTCCTTAGAAAAACTGTAAAAAGATATATTTGTCTTTCAAAGTTCATAAAATGCAAATGCTATATTTATTGTTAAAACTATACAAAAATATGAACCTAACTTAATAATTACCCCCCTCCCCCAAGAAAACATTTTACCCCACTTCTGTGCGATTTTGGCTGTAAACAGAGGATTAGATCCAGTCTGGTCATAGGATAAGTAGACCCGTTGAAATAAAAAGAAATGGATTTATTTCAGTGGGTCTGCTCTTGTGACTAAGTCTGGAGCCAACTCTTTTTTTTCCTGCACTCAGAAGAGAGAAAAGCCACAGTGTAGTTAACAGACTTCATCAAGTTAGATTAAGGCAGGGGCTGGCAACTTGATAGCCCACCATCTCTCCCCAATTCAATACGTCATTGGTCCAAGATTGAACAATGACCAGGCACCCCGGGCATGTTCAGTGGGACAGTAATTATGGTGGGAGGAGGTTTTCCAATGGTAAAAAACCAAGATGGATATATTGGGGAAAGAGAATCTGTGATGCCAACCCCTGGTTAAGGAATTCTAGGAAAGGGGATTAGTTATGAATGCAGTTAATTATCAGAGTTAGGGCAAAACTACATAATATACATAGACATGTGTAAAAGCTCTCATAGCTCTTTTCATCTAATCAAAGAGATTGGAGGCCATTTTCAAAGCAAAACGATGATGTGGTGCTTGATCCATATCCTACCTGGTAATTTGCTACCTCAAACAGTCTTTCTAGCAGCTCTACAATAATGGAGTAAAGTGTTAGTGATAAAAAAAATAATTCTCTCCCAAATTAGATTTGACTAGAAGTAGAAGCCATTGGGTCTTTTATGCAATCATGTCTGTGCAATAACTTATAGGTTGACCTTTATTACCAAGGCTTTCACTGCCTATCTCTTATGGCAGACCTACCAACATGTAATCACAGGCCACTCTGGGACTTTGTAGTTTAGCAATGTTGCCCATGAAATTACCTAACTTGTTAACCTGTTTATTAGAGCTGCTGTCTGATAAAGGAAATCTTGGCCAATCCACTATTTGAGTTTTGGCTTTTTACTAATCAATTAATTGGTAAATACATTTAAATGCACATAAATAAAAACAAAAGTTCTGAAGAGAAAAAAGTAATGTATCTTTTGTTTAAAAAAACACATGTACAGGTATGTTGCAATAAGCACCACCTGGGAACAGACATATCTATGTAAGTAGAAGAGAGAACAGGGAATGCTACAGTGTGCCACATGCCATTCTCAGCTTTTCCTTGTATTAAAAATAAGTTTAAACAAAAGTTTTAAAATCTGCTGCTCAGTTAATCAGGAGGCACCTTTTTAATCAAACTTATGGTGTTTTCATTGACAAATGTAACATATCAATCTATCAAATATTTCAGCCCTAATATTTGTATAGAAAAAACATGGAAAAAGCATGTTCGTCATGTTCTGAAAAAGAGTATCAAAACTGAATACAAAGCAAGTGTTCCAAAATGTCATCATATACCTTTCCAATAGATAATGTTCATAAAAATATATCAAATCCTAAACCATGAAAAAGCAATTACAATATAATTTTTGTTGTTCTGCTACATAAACCAGCTTTTCCGTAAAACAAGGAGGCAAATTCAGGTATGAAAACATAATTATTGCTTTTGCTACAATTTTTGTTTTGTTTTTACATATAGTCATAAATTACACTGTACAGTAGAAAATATTTCATAGGAATACATTTTATGATTTGTTTTGATTTGCTGGTTTCAGTTCTAACAACAAATAGAAAATTAAGAAAACAAGTCACAAATGAATGGTTAAAGGCACTTCGCTTTTCAAACAGTTCTCAGCATATTCTTTTCTGCGTTTCTCTTTTAGAAATTATGGTAAGCTTTGTACAATTCATAGATTGTTGAGGCACCATAAAGGTTTAGAACATTCCAATTCCTTGACAGTTTCTGGTTTCCACAACATTCCTTGTCGCAATAAATTCTCCCGTCTCCACCATCACCTTCCAATACACCCATTATTCTTTCTTCCTTTGAAAGTTTGATTCCACTGCCTCAAATCCCTTTACGAATGTTTTCAAACTTCCACTTCTTGTGCTCCATCCTGGATGTCATTGATCACTCCAATATCAAAGCAGGTGACTATCATGACATGCGACTTGCACAGGTTTACACATTGCTCTAATTCACTCGTCACTTGTTCTAATGCCTCCAGATAATCTTGCGATTCCTTATCAAGATCAGGATCAACCTCAACTAGTAAAAACAAACAAACAAACAGAAGGTGTTTAATACCCAAACAAGTATCTAGGGATTAATGTAATAATCTTAAACCAGCATTATAGGTTAAGAATTTCTAAGAAAGGAGATTCCAAGAGGGGGGATTTGTTTGATCAGTCTATCCCAGACACCTAATTGACCTAGTGGGATTCCAAAGGAAATTGGAGTTCCTGAATTTGTTCCACAGTTCAGTCAAGGTCTTAGCTACTGCTTGGAATAAGCAGGCAATGGTGACCTTAGAACAAACTGCACTTATGTGGACTCTGTGTTATCGATCCCAGAGGGTCCCTTGATTTTGGGAGCAGCTCCAGGATATGAAACAGCATAAAAGGCACCTAAAAGTGCCCCCCAGGAAAATGAAGAATGAGTTCAATCAAGCATAGGTAAGAGCCTGTCTTAAGATCTACACTGTGGTGATAAGGTAGCAAAACATAAATGAATCTGCTCCCAGTTAAAATTCTGTGTCAACCCTGAAGCTGACCTGAACGAGACCATTTCTGAGGCTTCAGTGTTACCACACTGGAGTTGAGGGATAGGGAGGAGGGACTATAGTTGGGGTTTGTAGCCAAAACAATGTTTTGCCTAAATCAAATGCTGATCTTTTTGCTAACCTCTATTTTAAAAAAACTTTTTGGGTTTTTTAATTTTATCTTTTAAATTTTCTTGAATTTAAATCTAAAATAAATACATTAATTAATGTAATTCATTTAAATGTTTTAATTTAGTTTTTGTTAACTTTGCTCTGCCACCATATTTTAAAAGAGCTCTATATTTTAAAAGTGAATTAACATGCAGCTAGGACAGAGACACTACAAGGATGAATTATGAAAAGAGATCAATGAAGATAATAGCTATCTCTATAGCTCTTCAACAATTCTGGATCAAAACGCTGCATTAAAATATTTAGATTGTACCATTCTTCAAAATTTTCTGCCAATCAAGCACTTTAGCTATTAGCACTAAATAAATACTTACATTCTCCTTTCCACTTGCTTGGATCCAACATCAGCCTGCATTTTGTTTCTTCCAATTCCTCTTTCAATAACTCATGCTTTGCTTTCATTTCCCTAATCCGTTGGTGACGTCTCTCTAGGATTTTCAGCTTCGTATTAAAATATATCAAGCCCTTTAGGGGAAAAAAATTATTCATCTGTAACTCTTTGCTGGCCATCTGCTTGCTTTTTCCCCGTTACCCAAAAGCCTACAGTCCACACCATTCAATTTCAACTGCTCATATACAGCCTCAGCAAGCAATATTAAACATTAGCTGAATTCTCTTCCATCCTATCTTTGCTGAAAGTGAACTTTCATGGATGCTAATCTAATAAAGCAACCTTCTACAAGCACTTAGGGCTCTTATTGCCATTCTGAATTAATGTGCTCCTTTACAATACTCTTAAATTACAATCATGTATACAGAAATTATTTCCCCCCCTGTGAAATGAGGAAATATAACTCCATTAGAAAAAATAAAATTTCAAAATCCCAATTCTATGTGCAGGTGGGATGCTTAATCATGTCCCATCTGGTTTGCTCCATAACCCATGCTCCAGTTGTCTTGCTTCATTTTAAACACGGTTTGAAAGTGGATGGGTAAAGGGTTTGCAGAGTAAAAGTAGGAGAGAAAACAAAGCCTCTATTCCCATTTTATTTGTCCGATGTTTAAGCTTTCAGGACAACAAAAATAAACTATACATAAAGCTAAAATAGTGCCCGATAAAATTCAAATATGATCAAAATTTTAAAAAGCAGCAAAATACAATTTACAATAATGGATACTAAAACACAAGAAACAATGTATACTAAAAGATCTAAGATTGATTGTGGAGTTATCAATTAACATAAAAATGCATATGTGTAGCATTTGGATGAGAAGTTATTTTACAAACTCCCCAACTCACTTAGGATCTCCTTCATTGGCCTGAGGGTTCTGCATTGAAACCATCCCCAATTGCATGCACAACACAACTAATTGAAAATTTTATGTTTGCTGCAAAATAGCTAGCTCTGAACAGATAAATAAGATGGAAATACATGACTTACCTTTTCAACATCCTGGAAAGGCTGTTGTAAATGAAATAAAAGAAGCAGTTATTTTAAACAGGTAGCAAACTAATGATTGTAATTCCTGTTACCTATCAGAATTAACTGGATTGTTTTGCCAATTACAAATAAATTAAACTCACAGCATCTTGAACTTAACAGAATTCTAAATGATACGTTGTGCCATTTACATAAAGAGTTAATGACCCTTTAGTGAAAGGAGACTCATAAAGTTTCATCAGGCAGGCAATTATTATAAAGCCTACTCATAATGTATTAATTGATATTCTCCACTCACTCCATCAACTGCATTAAACACAATTAATGGGAGACCAAATTATTTTCAATGGGCAAGACACCCCAACATATGAACTATTTAAAAATGGCTTATGATATTGATTTAATTGCAAACTTGTTCTTCCACTCGGGTACTAGATTTTAAGCTACAATCTTGCCTCACAGATTGTGAAATTTATATTGTCCACTTTGTTGTAAAATGTGTCCTGACCTCACTTTCCTCTTGTCGATGTCGCTGTAGTCGTTCCACATCATCAATCTCATAAACTTTTATTTCAAATGGCTCTTTTAAAGTCCCTGGTAAAGGGGGGAGATCAACCCACTGGCCAGCAACATTCTGTTTTCTGCCCAGAGATGAAGAATCAGGAAGTGGAGCTGGAATCAGCCGACGGCGCTGGAAACCTGAGATTAAAAAAAAGTATCCTCATATCTTTGCCTCCTAAAATAATTTATGAAAATTCTAACCCAAACAATACTTAAAATACTTGTATGTAGCCACAGACATTTTGCTATAATAATAAATACATTATGTGTCTAGTGAAATTCTGTCACAGGGCAATATAATCAAGAAGCATAAGTGTAGCTGAAAGTAAACAATTCACACTGGGCTTTTATGCCTGCAAATATCAGTTGATCAAAACTCCTTTCTTTTTCCCTCCTTAATTTTTTGATGCCTTAACACACAAAGTTCTACAAGTTTCCATATCAAAATGATTGATAATCAAAGTAATCCAATAGGATTCAGGAAACATTTCGACATCACAATAAGCTAAATGTTAAATAACAGTTTCTATCCCAGGGCAGTAGCTCTTTTGAATTCTGCTGTATAGTGCAGTGCTGGTGTGGTGTCAGGGGTTTCCGGTTCAATGTGTGAAGGGTGAACGATGTGTGTTTGTGTTTATTTTCATGGTCATGGTCATGATGTGCACTGAAGATGGTGTTTGATTTCATTGTACGAGGTGCAATGACAATAAAGTAAACTAAACTAAAATGACGTGATTGAAAAGCAAAAAAAAAAAAAAGCCATAAAGCAAAAAATCATGTGACCAAGCTGATTTATAATTGCAGTCTTGATTGCCAGTATTAAAGGACTGTTCAGGTTATTAAGCAAAGTTCTCATCCAACCATGATTTCCAACTTCCAATTGGTTTCCCCATTGAGTTTGCTTATAGGAAGCTGGCAGGGAAGGTAGGCAATCATGATCACATGACTTCAGGGAAACTGAAATACCAGAACTCTGAGGTCCCCTCCTAAGTCCTCTTCATTCAATCTTTGAATGGTTATAAATCAAGGACAATCTATAATCCTTATGACTCACAAAACAACAAATCCAAACACTGACATTCAACTGTACTAGACTCCAGCCTCACCCCATTCTAGCCCTTTTGAGAAGAACCAGCTCTTCGAGGCCTTTGAAAAAGCTAACAGAATGAGGGCCTGCCAGATCTCAAGGGGAAGAGTTCCACAGGGTCAGAGCTGCTACAGAAAATGTGTGCTTTCTAGGTGCCATTTAAGGCAAGAGACTTAGAGCATACACATATCCTATTAGACTGGTGAAAGTGAGGTAGAAAAAGAGGGCAAGAGATTCAAGAGACTCCCCCATTGCAGGATCATAGAACTCAACCTCTCCCTCCCACCAACACCAACTAAAAGTAGCCACAGAGGAAGGGGAAGAACCATTATAAATATCCCATTTCCAAAGCTCAGGGCTGTCAAACTCAAGGCCCGGGGACCGAATCCAGCCTGGAGGTGCTTAGAACTGGCCCACGGGACTGTTCTGGAAACAGCAAAGGACCGACCCATTGTGCCTCTGCCAGGAAAAAACAGAGTTTGGGAGGGCCACATGCGGCCCTTGTGAGCTCCATTTTTGCTGGCAGAGGGTTGCAGGGGGCCAAAAACAGAGCTTGGGAGCCCATTTTCGCTGGCAGAGCCCATTTTCACTGGGCCACCACAGGCACCTCCAACACAAGTGATATCCAGCTGGCCATGCCCACCCTGGTCATGCCCCCCCGGCAAACACAACCCTGATGCAACCCTCAATGAAATTGAGTTTGACACCCCTGCCGTAGCTGGTCCAGAAGAAAACCAGAAGGTTAATGTGTTGAACAGATCTAATAAGGCTAGGATAGATGCATCACACAGACCCCATCCCAAGGCCTCATCCATAAGCATGACCAATGATGTCTCAAAGTGAAGCCTTGACTAAAAGGGGGCCAAATACATTTCATCCAGGACCATCTGAAGCTGAGTGGCTACAACCCATTAACAACCTCCCTAAAAAGGGAAAGTTAAAGACTGTACACTTAGGTTCAAAGATGATTCCTAAAAGGGAGGTATACCATTACTTCCCTCAAGATGGATGACACCATTCCACCCACAGTGAGTTATTAATCACAACTTTGAACCAACCACATGCCACCTCTGATATGTCTTATCCAACCAGGAGTGGCAAAGGTCCATAATAATGTGGCAGAATTTAAGCCCTGATGGCACTTCCATGGGAGTAACCAGCTTAAACGCATATGAACGACAAGCCCTGAGAGTTCTTGGGCAAACTAAAAAGATAGGTGAATTCAGTAATCAAGTTAAGTTCATTGCATGAACACAATTTTGAGTCTTTACAACACTGCATCTTTATTTCATTTGGTAGCGATATCCAGTGATCATTCAAAGCTTGGGCTTCTCTGAACAAGGAGATGTACAGCCATCTTCAAAGCTGCAATCGTTCCATATCCCCATGGTCACATGATCACAATTCAAGGTACTTGGCATCCAGCATGCAATTACGATTGTCACAATGTCCTATGGTCACACAATCACCATTTGCAACCTTTACTGCTGGCTTCTGATAAGCAAAGCAATGGAGAAGTCAGCAGGAAGTCATAAGATGCAATCACATGACAATGTGCTTAACAACTGTGCACAAGTCACTGAACAATCGCAACCGGAACTGCTGTCATGATTTTTTGCTTTATGATCATTTATCCAACTGGTTATCCTAAGGCTATGCTAGCTTCAAATTAAAACAAGTTCATTAGCATATACAATTGTACTCATTTACCTGGAATTAAGCCCAACTGAATTCAGACATACTTTTCAATAGGAATATACAATTAGTTTTCTTTCTCCTCAAATCTAGAGCAATTGACTAAATTAGGAGTGGCAAAGCACTAAACACTCCAACAGGTAAACTGTAATTTATCAGCAGAGGACTATTCCAACTGACAAAAGAACTGTTTGTCATTTTAAAAAAGAAATGCCTTTAAAGCATTTCCTGGGGCAAAAGCAAATACAAATCCATCAGCCATAATACTCTTTCAATATGTGGGCAACTTTACAGAGCTGTTAATATTGATTTGCAGGGGAGACTTAGGAAGCTGATGTGCTATGAAAAGAGAACAACTGCAATGGCTGAAATGGGGCCTTTAAAACAATAGGTCACACAGTAAAATAAACTGGTTACCACGACTAGGAAGTACAACATGATCACGTATTTGTATATACGCATCCTAGACCTGTGAGGATAGGGTACCCAAATATCATCTATGGCTTTTAAATTGGAACGGTATCCCTAATGAATAAGTTAGTCACGGCAATGTATTTTAACATTTTCCTACCAGGGATGGTAATTTCAGATATTTATAAAGTGGTGTTTTCCTTCTGACATTTGTTACAATAGTTTAACAATATTCACAGGGCTCTTTGATAGTTGAAGTTTTGTTTATTTCTCTCAGGATTAATGCAACATCCTTTAGGGTAAAGAGACGTCACATTGGCAAATGGGCATTCCATGCCGTCTTGATGGAGAATTCCATACAGAGTTAATAAGCTGAGATTTCAATAGGTTGGGAAAATTTTAAAAGGTCTAGAATGTTGAAGACAAGTCTAGCTGCTGAAGAAAACAAAATCTCTGGAAACTCCGCTGTTACCTAGGTCTTGCCTAAAGAAGCTGAGCTACTGTACGGACACTATGGAGTGACCAGCTAATTTGGTTTCCTCTTTTCTCTAAAGTTTAGGAAACTAAACTATATTATTCCCAGTAGCTGGAATTGTCAGTTATTTCACTCTTCCTTCCTCCTACCACTTTATTTTCTCAAACTAGAGAAATCAATTTTTCAAAAGTTGAAGAGCATGATAGTAAGCTTTTCAATGAAAAGACTTTTTTCTGGAATTATTACACTATGAATCTACAATCTATTTCTAATTTCAGTTGATCCTTAGCTTTGTAGATTATTAATTCCATTAAGCAGACATTTTAGCACACCTTTTCCTTTGTGTACTCATAATTTTCATTTGAGGACCTACCACAGATTTGCATGAGTATCTGCTAGAAGTATAAAATAACACTTTCAAATAAACATATCTTTTCAAAACCTGGGTAAGATTCTTTTTGTCTTCTGTGGGTCGTGTTATCTTCTGTGGGTCGTAGTAATCTGGTAGCTCATGATGGCTGTTGGATTAGCTGAGCGAAATATAGACTAGTGAAAGCCATCCATGCCATATTCAACACATCCATTCACAATCCTTGTTATTACTATCACACACACACACACACACACACACACACACACACACACAATGCTTGGGTGGTGATGGGTATAAATAAGGGCATGTTGATGTATAGCAGTGGTAGTCAACCTGGTCCCTATTGCTCACTAGTGGGCGTTCCAGCTTTCATGGTGGGCGGTATGGGTTTTGTCCCCTACTTTATAAATCACCATTACTGTGGAACCAGTGGGCAGTTAGAGAAAATTTTACTACTAACAGAAATACAAAAGTGGGTGGTAGGTATAAAAAGGTTGACTACCCCGATGTATAGTAATGTGTGTGTGAGACAACTGTCCATCCTGCTTCATACCATGTTCATTTGAAGCTATTCAGATGAATCTAACATCAGGTAATAGAAAACTTATGGATAAGATGGGAGCTATTTTAACAGTGGATAGTATCTCTTTTAAAGTAACTGCCTGCTCTTCTTCATGGATACATCCCCAAAAGTAGTAGAATAAAGAATTACATGAGAAATTGGATTCTTTTTATCTCTTCTTCAGGGAAACGTAAGCTGCCCTTGAAAACTTCAACCTCTCCAGTGTAATTCATATGAAACAGAGTAAAATCTGCTAGCATCCCCATGGAGCAGCAATCACACCTGTCCCATAATAAAACAACTGGTTCTAAATAGCCATTACTAGTTAACATGTATTTAGGGAGTTCAGTGACAGAATTTATTAATCAAAAACGTAGTATTGAGGATCTGCCTCTTTCATTAAGCCATGCAGATTGATCATTTGCCTCTTTAGGTTAAAGCTCAGGTGCGACTTACAAATTAAAAATCTGTCAGGTCTGAACATGCCTTCAGTTTTAAGGACTACTATGATGGCATTTTCTCAGATACCTTATTTGCTAATAGGTCGGTTTAAGGTTGTGACAGACCTGATGCAGACACAAATCAATAGAAATTCTAATACCAAGTTTTTGTAGCTATTGTATTTTTACCTGCTGATCTTTTCTTTGGGGATTTCAAACTTCTCATGCGACTTGGTGAAGACATCCCACTTTCGCTCATGGAATCGTGTGCTGAAGAAGCACTGCCAGTGGCTTCGCTGTCACGGATCATGCTTTCATAGCCACTGCTGCCACCACTATGATAAAAAAGAGCTGTCCTACCCATTGCAGGTGGCAGTTCCCCACTCAAGACACTACTGTTATCACTCCCATGCCCACTGCTGTAGCGCTGAGGTCTTCTGGGTGCAGTTATCTTACTGTATGGAGATGGCAGCACCTGGATCTGTGACTTCTCATCACTTAGATTAATTCCACTGTCATTGCCACTATCAGAGTCTGTCGAACCCCGGAAATGGCTCATCTTGCCAGAGCTTCCTGACGCTAGCTCATTAACACGACTATTGGCTGCCCTAATGGCCTGCTTAGTTCCCATAATTGTTCCTCGACCAGGTTTACTGTTTGTGCCTTGCGTGGACTTTGGAGTTGTTTTCCCACTCAAAGGAATGCTAGAATTCTTCCCACTGGACTGAGCCAAAGATTTCACAGAGGAGCTCAGAGACTTGGATCCACTAGCTGAAAGGCTACGACTCTTATTCCCACTAAGCGCAGTTTTCTGACTGGTAGCACTTTTCACCTGACTATTTTTGCAAGATACAGACATGGTGCACAATGGAGGAGAGGTCAGGCCAGAAGTATCAGGAGAAACTCCCAGTCTTGGGACTAGCCGGACGTTCCTGCCATTGCTAAGGCTGCCACCACCATTTTCCTTATTCAGATTCGTTTTTCCTCCCACAGATAGCAAGCTATCACACCTTTCAAGGGATGTGTGGCTCCCATAACGATGGACACCTTCACTTTTTGATGCCTTGGCCTTTAAACTTGAAGTTGCTTTTGGCAAGGAATGGTCTCCTCTGAGGCTATATTTGCTACTGGCATTTTCAGCAGTACATAACCCAGTTCTCAGTCGTGAATCAATCTCATCCTCATGTTTTAGTGCAGCAGCCCTATTAGCTTCTAATCCTACAGCTTTGGCCCCTCCGTTTTTTTGCTCCAGGCTGGATTTACGAACAGGAGGTGCTGGAGGTATTATGCCATTTGGCCTGGGTAACATACTCATCTTTTGCTGTGTATTCTTCTTTTTCAGGCTCCCAATGGCAAAAGCAGCTTCAGAATTCCCTCTGTGCATACCTTCTGTAAACGCACCACTGCTGTGTGACACAGGAACTACTCCCAGTGTGGTGGCTCCTCTTTTGAGCTGTGGAATTTTAGGGAAAGCTTCAGATTTTTTAGCAACTCCACTAGAAGACTTGCAGCTCATTTCACAACCGTCTACCACCCTTTGTGTACAGGCAAGTAATGTCTGGGATTTTAAAGCTTTAGTTGTGTTACTAAATGGTTGGGTAGATCTTGGTGACTGCTTCTGTGAACTAAATGCCTGAGAATTTGAAGGTAAGAGATCTGTGGTATTGGCTTCCAGACAATCGTCTGTGCGAACCAACCAGGGATCTTCAAACATCACATGTGGTTTTTGCAGTTCTTTATCACAGAGAGTATTATTATGAGTCAGAGATGAGGTAGCTTTTGTTCTTCGGGGAAGACTGGAGTGTATAGTTTCAATCACTGGAGTGTTTTGAGAATTAGAAAGCTTAACTTTTGTGGTCTGATCAGTGATGCAAAGAGTACTTCCCATCTGACACACTTTGGTTAAGTCATAGTTTTGAAGGCTTCTGTTGACTCCTGAGGCTGTTTTGCTTGAATTCATGCTCTTGCTCTCCAATTCTGAAAAGCAAAACCCACTATCATTCAAGGTAGTTTTCAAGGGAACAGAGATATTAGGAGAGCCCAAACTTAAAAGTTCCTCAGATTTGTGGCAGCCATATGAGGGCTGCATAAGAAAACCATCACTGGGATGGGCTCCATCACTTCCAATTGTACAGATACTGACTTCACTTAGCCATGAGCTGATCGAGGAACATCTGCTGCTACTAGTGAAAGGTTCTTCAGAAAAGGGCACAACAATATCAATGTTGACACCTGTTGTACTCGCCTGAGAGGTATAAGCATCATACTCATCATTTATACTGCTGATGATACTAACTGGCCTAGAACCAGAGGCAAGAGCCTGAAGAGAGCAGTCACTATTAAAGCTGATGATGCTAGAGGGTCTTCCATTGTCCATAATACCACTGATAGATAACTCCTCAACCACTGTAAAGACAAGCTCATCTTCACCATTGAGTTCCACAGGCTTCTGCAAAGTCACTGTTGTTGTCAGTATATCCCTGTCAAAGCATGGGCCTTGGAAAGATGATCGAAATCTGTGTACTTCGAAACCATCTGCCTGCTGTTCTGTGTCATTAGTTGTAGTGTTATGTTCAGTTTCACTAGCCACTTGTTTACTCATTCCCACAGGTGGAGTCCTAATGGAATTGTTGTGATTCACCTTCAGGTATGCTTGTCTGCTTGTCACTAAACAGTCCTGCTGCTGAGGTGGTGGAGGAGCAGGGCTGGGCAATGGTCTCTTCATATATGAAGTTTTTTCTTTCACAACCATTTCAGCATCAGCTTGACTTGATTCATGACCCTTAGCACAATTACTTGTTGATAATCGACAGGAATCAGCCGCTACTTCATTATTCTCACTGAAATCTACTCTCTTGCTTTCGGGTTTTGATTGCAATTTGGCATGTTCTGTTTTTAAAGGAGATACCTTCTTTTCGGGGCAGGTGATGTTGTGCTGGAAATAAATGTTATGAACCTTTTTTGGAGTTCCTGTTTCTTGTGAAAATGGTTTTTTAAAGCCTCCAAGAGGAGAAGATGGTTTGGATTTAGACTGCCCATTTTCTGTAGGCATGGGTACTGTGCTATTGGAAGCTACAGCAGTAATCTCTCCAACAGGAAACTTGACAGGTTCCTCACTTCCATCGATACACTCCAATCTTTCCTGCAATTCTGCAAAGGTGTTACACTTGAAGTGATCTTTGTCAGAGCTTTTTGGAAGACCACAATTGTCCTTGCTTCTTTTTTTGTTCAAAGAAGGGATTATGGGAACAAATTCCGGAGGGCCTTCGTTATCTGTCAGCTCTCTGTCTGACAAAGCAGTGCCATTGGAACCTATATAGATAACAGTGTCACAGGACTGCTCACTGCTTGAGGAATAATCATGTTCACTAGAAAGATTCAACACAGGAATGTCAGGATCGAGAGCTATAGTCCTTGGATGAAATGGTCTCAGATGAGGAGGTCTTCGTACGTGGCCTTCTTCACATGAACTTTCTCCTCCAGATGAGCTGGATGCATACTGCTGATTGTAAAAACATAAATAGCAGAGAAGTATTTTTAATATTAAATTTATTCACAAGAGGACAAAATATGAGTCATTTTTTTCATATCCTACAGAATAGTTTTTGGTATCTATTGGAATGATTCCAACAAAAGGCACTTATGAGACATTTTTAGTGATAACTTCCAGTTTTCAAAAGGCAAAAAAGAATGATGTGGCAATTAAGTGGCACAATCACCATGAAGGAACATTGATTGAATGGCCAAGTATGCAATATTTTGCATTGGGTGGTAAGTTTTCAAATAGCATGGTTGCTTTAATACTTATAGAATCTTGGTTTCAGTCCACATTTCACAACATGACTGTATTGTCATATGATCAGGAATATCTGAAACCTAATAACTTCTGGCCGATATGCAATTCATTCCAGCAATGAGAGACTATGGATAAGTTCAGACTACAGGCAATCCTCATTGACCAACCACAAGTGGAATAACGAAGATAATGATTAATGGACTTTTATGATAATGACTTTGGTAATACTTCTGATATATGTCTCAGTCAAAAGCTTGCAAAACAAATTAACAGTAAAGGAATACTACAATCCCAACTGCAATAAATGAAAGTTAATAAAATCCTTTCCAAATTATAAAATATTTATTTGCCTGTGCACACCAACCTTGGATTTCTTCTTCCTCATCCTATGGATACGAGAGGCAAGTTGAAGTGTCATGAGACTTTCCGCATAACTTCCTGGGGAATCCGATATGTGGGCTAGCATGGTTGTTCTGCAGTTGATGTTCCCAAGTGATTCTCTTAGCAGCATTGTCAGTTTATTATCCCTATAAAGCATGTGGAGGTATAAAGAGTGGTTTGAAATATTTCCATTTCTTGTCATCATTTTTCCAAGCAGTCTATTTTTAAGTGATCATAACAGGTTAATGAGTTAAAAAAAAAAAAAGCAATCTCAGATTCAAATGACATCTGATTCTACAAAACAAAAATAGCTTGAGCTTTAGACCAGAGATCCCCAAACTTGGCAACTTTAAGACTTGTGGACTTTAACTCCCAGAATTCTCCAGCCAGCTTTAGACTGCTTTAGCTTTCCCCTGCTTTAGACTATCATCACCGCACTAAGGGAAATGATAAATTCTGCTCATTAGCCTTCTGATTTTTTTTTTCAAAATAATCATTTTTTTCCCTAATCAAATAACTGAAGGAAATAGTTACATATCTCTTACTCAGACTGCTGAATCATTTTGGAGTGCTCATAGGAGAAAAAGGAAGCAAAAATTGTAATGCATCATTTGCCAGGCACTATATGACATAATTACAAGATAAATGCTAAGATTCTGAAAGACAAGACAACACAGAGCAATTCACTTACTTGTATGGCACATGTTTGGCACCATTAATTAAGGCCAGAATGACACTGCCCAATGCAGACAGAGAGAGGCAGAAGGAATTTCCTCCATCTCGACTTTTGCTTAGCACTTTTTCACAGCTACCTAGGTCAATGAGATGTAAACGACTGCGTCCACCTGACACTGAAAAGTCGTAGGAACACAGATATATATTAATTGAAGTCTGGATGGGATAATCAAAAATAAAATGGAAGGAAATAAAATTCCGATGGAAACAGAAAATAAGCACTATTACATATTAAATGACTGCATGATGAACAAAATCAAGCAAAGCCATAATAATGTCCAACAATTCACTAAGAATCCTTTGAAACTCTTATTAATTTGCGAACTAATATTGCTTAGTTCTGACCATATTTTAGGACCAAATAAATGTGAACAAAATATTCTGTGTGTGTCTATATTAGAAAAGCATTTCTTGAATTCAAATGTTATTTTTAACTGTGTAAATCTCATCGCTGAACTTAATACTTTGAACATTTCCACTTACAGGCAAGAAGGAATAGTCAACTTCAGATGACCTAGCAATAACAAAACTTGCAACGGACTTTGATAAAACTGGATAATATTTCCTAAAAAAAAATCCACTAGTCAGGGAGAAGTGCTTACTTTTGACAGGTAATCTTTGACTTACAACCATCTGTTTTGTGACCGTTCCAAGTTACAATGACACTGAAAAAAGTGACTTTTGACCATTGTTCATATGACTGCTGCAGCATCCCTATGATCATGTGATCAAAAGTTGGGTACTTTGCAACTGGCATGCATTTATCACAATTGCACTGTCCTGGGATCATGTAACCATTATTTTTAAATTTCCCAGCCGGCTTCTGAAAAGCAAAGTCAAAAGCTGGGTTCACTTAACCAATGTGTAATTAATTTAATAACTGCGGCAAGAGAAGTCATAAAATGGGCAAAACTCACTTAACAACTGCCTTGCTTAAGAACAGAAATGTTGGGCTCAATTGCTGTTGTAAATCAAGGACTACCTGTATCTGTTAACTACCTACAGCTATCAATATGTAGCAATCATCTCATGCAGAAATATTTCTCCACTTGTGTAAGAAGCACACATTTCTATTTACATTTTAAACCCCAATGGGTGAGCAGCTGGACTTTTTAACACACACAAAGGTATGCATATTCCAATTCATATAGGTTTCTATCTAGTTGTCCACTGACCAGTGGTTAAAATGGTAACAACAGAACCAGAAAGATCCTGAGTTTAACTGCCTACTCAGACATGAATCTCCTTAAGTAAACTTACACTATTTATTTTATTAGACCATTTATCAGCCAAACTACCACAATAATTTTTTGAAAACAGGATTGGGAGGGAAATCTACATGTTCACCTGATCCCTTGGAGCAAAAGTTAAAGCATGTGTACAATGAGATTGGCTGAGCCTCTCTTCGTGCACTCCCCCGCAACACAAGTCACAGAGAGGACAGAAGTCGCTAACCTAATCCCAATCTTATTACATTATTACATGCCAGGTTTTCAAATTAGATATTCCAAAAAGCAATCCATTTTAAAGTTTTCTTGGCTAATACAAATCAGCTTCGGTGCTGGTAAAAATCAATTGCACTTCTTTTCAAAAATCAATGCAAGAATAAAGAGAGTTTGAGCCAAATCTACATACTTCCTCCTTTGCCACTCTTCTCCATACGATACTGATATATATGAAGTGTAAAAAACATGTGTGAATTCCTCCTATCTTCTTCATCACATTCTGGTTTGCTAGTACTCCTGGCAGCCAGTGCTGCATCAAGGAAAAAAGCTGCTTTCTCTGCTGTTGGGGCCCTCAATTCACTTTGATTCTGAAGCTGGAATATAAACAAGAAAACACCTAATTAAGAGGGACAGAATGATCCCTGCTTCCTGAACAGGGGAAAAAGCCACAAGGGTGCTAAAAGAAACAAATATGTACACTGTAGGACTGGAGATTAAAAATGAAAAAGACAATTAAAACATATATTTTAAAACTGATTAGAACTGATTTGACAGATCAAAGTATTTTTTTGGGGGGTGGGGAACAAATGTAAGGAAGAAAGAAAAAGCCAGGCTTCCTGTCCTGAGATTTTTATACCTGTGTTCCACATATGGGATCCTCTCGTAGGTAGACCCCTGGGGATTGTCCATCTTGAAGACTGCCGGTGGCTACTTCAGCTAACAAATCTGTAAGGTTTTCATCTTTGCCGCTGATCTCCACAGCAGATACTCGAATTGAGAAACGAGTCCCAGTCTTCTCTTTGCGCTCATTGATTAACTTGAAGAGCCATGAAATAGCACAAGGTACGATGCCAAGGCTCTGTGTGGAGTTATCTTCTCCAAACATTGTGTAGGATTTGCCTAAAATAGAAAGCAAATGGAGATCTAATTAGACCACTAAGCACATGACTGACTTTCTGGTGAAAGGAGGAGAAAGGAAGAAACAATGGGACATGAATGAAGCCACTATCCACACTCACATCCACTGTGAATCTTCTCAATGCAGAGAATGGGCCTTGTCTTTCCTCAGACTACAAAAAGAAGTGGAGGAAAGAAAAAAGGCTGCCTCAACTGTCCTCATTTTTCAACAAGTTTGTTCAGGCGGTCAAATGGCTACTGTCCTTAATGCAGCCTCCCTCCTCCTAAATATTCTGCTGAAGAATCACTCACAATTCCTGATATTTCAAGGAAAAGCAAATTAATTATTCACTCACTAGTCTTAGGGGGAGGGGTATTGCATTTTTAAAGATGTGCTAGTTACTGGTAATACTTATCAGGTTGATGAAGTTAGGATCTATTTCTGGGGTTTTGTGGTGAATCCAGGCTCTCTAGCCCTCATTTGGGACATAATCAGTGAGAATAATTAAGAGTAGATCTCATAGAATCACAGAATGTAAGGACTGGAAAACAACTGGAGATCTTCTAATCCAAACCCTCATGAAATTCAGGAATCCACTAGTACAGTGCCCCCAATCAGTCTTCCCTTCTCCAGGCTAAATATATTCAAATCCTCCAATAATTCTTGGTTAATTTTTCTTCACCTCATTGATTCTTCTCCTCTGGACACCAGTTTGTCAAGGTCTTTCCTAAAATATGGCATCCAGAACTGCACAATATTCATGTGATTAATCAATGTAAAATAAATAAGACCAATGACTTATTTTGATCCCAGAATTACACTTCTATTAATGCAGCATAGCATTTAAATCACATTTGATTTCTGCCACAAATTCTGCTTTGAATTTGTATTGGAGCCTCTTGATGGATATTCCTCCCCACATTGGCAGAGTAATTTTTTACAACTTCCTCCCTATCCTAGTTCCCCCTATCCTAGTTCACCTCTTACAGTTATCTAAAAAAGCTAGGATTTCATCTTAAGGCATGTAGAAATATTTATTCAATTCCAAAGTTGAATTTTGCATATATGAAAATTTGAGCAATCTTGATAGTGATTTTTCTAACTGAGGAGAAAAATGGACTATAAGTAGATAACAACTGGTTTATAGAAATGAAATACCCTCTTCATACAAGCCTTCAGATTATAACTAAACCACATACCTTAATTAAAAACGGGAGAGAACAAATGCAAAAAGTAGCTTTTACATATTTCATTATTAATCCATTGGTACTTAATTAATTTTTCCATACTTTGTAACTTTGTAACCAATTAATTTCTGCAAGTTCTTTGCTCTGTTTGAATTATGTCACAGGCTGGCCCTGAAAAAAATCTGCTTCTAAAGGACTTGACAGATGCACATAGCTACTTTTTACCTTTTATCCAATGTTTTTTTTTTAAAGAAAGACAAGAAAAAATGCACAGAACTTAAAGTCCCAGTGTAGAAATAAAACAGGAGAAGTTTGCATAACTAATTAAAAAGAAATTCTCATCTATTCATGTAGTCCAGGTTTATTGTTCCAAGAACTGACAGCATGTAATTACCAGGTTGACATAGTAATTAACTGTAATGAATTTGGGAGCTCACCAAGCTTGACATGGCCAAAGCAAAAGATGCAACCATCTGCACCATTCACGACAGACTGGATTACTTCTGCTACTGTTCCAGAGCATACCTCAGCCTAGTAAAGAAGTTGGAAGTCAGTTAATAAACATGGACTCAGATATATTGTATTGATATTTTGACATGAAAATGGTTCTTAAATCAATGTAGTTGCACATTTCATAGCATTAGTCACACTGTTCTAGTGTGACTATATTCCATTTTTTCTAATTAAATCTATTACATAAGCCCAAAATGATTTCCTATTTCACTAAAGAAGGTGCCATGGCATGTCAATTCCATAAACTCAGTTACAAATACTAATGTTGGAAATGCTAACCAACAAACATAGAATTAATATAACGTCTCATCATCCATCTTTTTTAATACTAGTAGACTGTGCACTTTCTATTTCCAAGCTTGCCGCACTGCTCTTTCAAACCCCTTTCCCTTCTCTCTTTCTGTTGGCAACTATAAAACAGCCATAGAAATGTTTTATGAGTTGACATAAAGGTTCGCTCTCTGAGCTTGTGGGTTGATTTCCAGACATTTCATTACCAAGCTAGGGAACATTTTCAGTGGAGTTTAGGGGATGTCAGTGTTCTGTTTATAAGGGCTTAGGTATGGGTCAGTGGTAGAATTTTAAAAAATTAACTACTGGTTCTGTGGGCATGGCTTGGTGGGTGTGATTTGGTGGGCATGGCAGGGGAAGGATACTGTAAAATCTCCATTCCCTCCCCTCTCCTGGGGGAAAGTTACCACCGGTTCTCCGAACTACTCAAAATTTCCGCTTCCGGTTCTCCAGAACTGGTCAGAACCTGCTGAATACCACCTCTGATGTGGGTGTGTCAAGTGAGAGTCTTGTGATAGAAAAAAACCTTTACCCTTATCCTACACCTGAGTATATTTTCCACTATAGCAAAGGCTATATACTGCCAAGGACACTTAGAAGGAAACACCCACAAACAAATGAATTTCATTTCACCCCAAATGAAAATTTTTGGAACTTTTAATCTTAATGATGAAAACCACATCTCCTAGAATACACACAGACACAAAGGACATGCTTTTAAGTCTCGTCTGTGTACTGGGGAAAGGAAGAGAAATGCTGTTCAATGGGGAGAGAACAGATTTCTTTTAATCAAATGTAATGGAACCATACAGGAAATAGAAGTCTGCATTAGGCACACAGGTTCTGTTACTCCTTTTGAGTTTCAGATGCATGTGTCATCTCCTGCCAGCTTTATGTTTTCTTTACTGGCCAGGGAGCCATTCAGGACAGCAACCGTCTGCTGTACCATATGTATTTGGCCTGGTTCTCTTCAGACAAACACCAGCTCCTGTGCTAAACCTATGCTTCATTGCCATTTTTCTCCCGACAACCATAATTACAGCCAAGGGTTGCATCACTAATATGCTGTAAATTTAAGGCTAACAAAGTAGCTACATAAACTAACTTTAGCTCCTCATTTCAGATAAATATTGTGATAAATAACAACTATCTCGACTCATAAAAACAATGTACAAATTAGTGGTAAGCCCACATTTCAAATTTTGATCAGGTAGAAAACACAGATTGATAAACCACAGGCAGCTCTAATTCTTAATCAAAATCAAGGCTACTTGAAAAATGCAAAGGAAATTCATGTCACAACAGAAAGGAAAGGGAGCCATAAAATCTACTGACACCTGACCTCATGTCTCTACCTTAGCAATATAACATGCTCGTGGAATGTTTCAACTAACCAGATAAACTGGCAAGATAGAGTACATTTACATGCCAGACTTAATTGTATTACTGAACTGACTTATTTTCTGAGTTTCCACAATATACTGTACTATATTCTAACCAAGCAGTCTAGGATTATGCAGGATGCCAAGCCACCAAAAAGCTTAAATCAAGGTTAGTATATGATGTTAATGCAGTCTTCTCCCATTGTTTCCACTTAAACCACCAGGTCTAACATGGAAGGTATGCTGCAAGTCCCTTCCATTGACCATGCCATCAGAATTGGGGAGAGGGGGGATGGGAGAAGGGGGGATCCAATGTCCATTTACATGTAAATGAATATCAAACAGCAAGCTCATGATATATTGGGCACTTATATATGTAGAAAAAAAGCATAGCTGATTTCTTTGTAACCGTTTTAGTACATTTTAGCACATTTTCTCTTTCTCATCTGAATGAGAAAGGAAGAAGGAATGGCAAGAATTATGGAGAATGGTGAGTTATTTCTCAGTCAGGGCAAAAAACAAAGAACAAAGGAGTAATGGGGGGGAGTGTTCCACAGTGGTTGAAGGAGAACAGTCTTCCAAATTCTCTTCCTTGTTTGTTTTTATTTCCATGAATTGGACTATGTTGATAGAGAAAGCAACAAAACTAGTGAAACAGCCACTCTCAGCTCTACTTTCAAAAACAGGTTATTTCAATCTTCCAATTGTCTCCAATGGGACACTAATTTGTGTATTGTGAAAAACATACAAAATTCATTAAAAAATCCTTCTAATGTAGGGTCCCAGGACATTTTGTAAGGCCTTTTTTTGTATGGATATGCAGTATCATTCTTCAAATGCACATGCATAAAACTGCAGGCCGAGGGTCTGTTTTAAACATGGATCATTATTCTAATGTCATGCCTCATCTCAAAGGTTGGCAATGATGGGCAGCCATTTTTTAGGAAGGACAGTCGACCATAACATATTTTCTCAAAAACTATATGAAAACTATTGCAGCATTCCAGATTTTCCCAGCTCCTATGGGCTAGGGATTATGGGAATTGAAGTCAACATACTTCAAAAAAACTGGACTATCCATTAATTCCATCCTTCCACAATCAAAAAAATATTTGATGATCTCTCATAATGGTACATATAAGCCCAAACCTATAAATGCTATGCTACAATTACAACTAAAAAGGGATACTATGGAAGTAACAAGCTACATGTATATGTTGCTTTAAACCACACAAGAAACATAGTAGGAATATAATCACTGAACAGAATTACCTCTACAGATATTGCTTCTTAATTTCACATCTGGGCTAAATTAAAACAGCGTGAGGCCTTGCAAACTGACTATTAATTAGCATGTCTTCCCAGTAATTAAACCAACTAATTCAAAGGAAAAAAAATACTGTAAAAGAACTCTCTCACCAGAATTAAATGGCATGGCAGCAACTCAAATTATCAGCTTTACATGTTCAGTTTTGGTACCTGGGAAGCATCCTGGGGGAACACTGCATCAAAAGCAAACATCTTTGGGACAGCCACAGCTCCTCTTCGGTGACTTGCATTACAGCCACTTGTAGATGGATCATAAAGTGTGATCTGCTTTTTTCGTGAATCTACCTTCAGAAATGACATAGATTCCGATGTGTTGTGTGTTCCTTGTGATGGGCAAATTCTCATCATTACCTTCACCTAAAAATCATTACAAAAATATAGATTTTAGTCCAGTTACAAGTAAATAACAACATCATACCTCAAATCCTTGCTTTACAGTGCTAATACAGCTCTGAATGAGACCATGCATCCATCTAGCTGTCTACCGAACTGTATATATTATCTGACAGGATTTCATACAAGAATCTTTCTAAGATTTTTCTGATTTTGACCTTTCATATGCACAGCATGTCTTCTTCCACTGAGTTACAGCCTGTATCTTAAGCTTGAATTAATTAGCCTGCCGAAAAATATATATTATTGATCATATCATTTGAAACATAATTTTCCCATAAAATCTTTACATATTCTACCGCTTGCATCAGTGTAGGTGCTTACTACCCAATGAACTTCAATATATCATGATCAGAACATTATGTAATAATGTACAAAGGAGAAATAAAAAGGCCAAAAGTAGGTAGCCTTGTGCATTCATGTTTTACTCAGTCTAAAATATATGGAGGAATTTGCTATTACAAGTATACAACGGCAGCTGTTGTCTTCAATGGATGTGAAGAAGGAAAAGACAAATTCATGAGAGGTAGTTCTACCAGCGATAATGAATCACAAGAGCTAAAAGTGACCTCCATGTTCAAGGTAGTATATCAATAAATATTAATTGCACTGCAATTCCAGCATTATGTAAAGTTTAATATATAGGATTCGGATGAGAAAAACTCAGATTCAACCTCTATTCAATTACAGAACTGAATGAGAGACTTTAGCTCAGTCACGTTCTGTTCTCTCAGTCAGAGAAATAACCTCTCTCCCTTTTCCAATTTACTGTTTTACTTTACTTATACTTCAGATAAAAAGAATATACATGCACAAATACTGCATACTATATTTCTAGCCAAAAATATGCTGGATTAATTGAAATGTGTTGACCATAGAAAGAGATTTCTTTCTTTTTTATATAAATAAATTTTATTGATTTTACAATTAAAACAAACCAACAACACATACACAAATGGAAGAAGAGAAAAGAAAAAATAGGAGAAGAAAATAGAAAGAAAAAATAGAAAACAATTAAAAACATTCTCATCTTCAACAGTTTGTAAGATCTCTTTTTTTTTAACCCTTAATTTATGCCATATACACACACCTAATCCTTACATATATCTGTATATCACTACTATGAATTTATCCTATCCTCTTTTACCTTATAGTGTAAAATCTATCTTTGGTCTATCCATTTGTACCAGCAGTTCCAGCTATTGTAGTATATTGAGGTGTCTTTATTTTTTAGTACCAAAGTTAATTTGTCCATTTCTGCACAACTTGAAATTTTTTGAATGATCATTTCCTCTGATGGAACCTGAGGCTGCTTCCAACATTGGGCAAAAGCTAATCTGGTCACTGTCAAAATGTGTATTATTATGTATTTTGCTTTTTTTGATATTTGTTTGTCAAAGATCCCTAACAAAAAGGACTCTGGTTTGTATTCAATCTGCTCTCTTGTCATTTCTTCCAGCCAAATTCTAATTTTCTGCCAATATTTTTGAGCTTCTGTACAGGACCAGAAGCTCAAGATTTCTTTAAAAAGAACATGACTTCAGGATGCTTTGCCATCTCTAAATATATTATATATTTACCTGTCCTATGAAATATTTCCCAATGTGCAGATTGGAACATTATTTTTATGGAAAACATCAAGATTAATTATCTACTGAAATCTTTTTGGCTAAAAACACTTCACTACCAGGAATACAATATTCATCAAACATGTTAGCTTTGGGAAGTCACTATCTTTTTTTTTTAGCATTTAGGTTTCTTTCCCTGCTCCATCTCCCTCACCATCTATGTGATATGAATATGACATGACAGTCCTAGAAAATAACTGAACCTTAAAATAAAATAAGCAATTGCTTCAAAATGAAAGTAATTATTGTAGGTGACACATTCAAGACTACTTTCCAACAAAAGCTGAATGAAGCTTCTACCAGTATATGTTAGAGAGGTTCCTTTGACCTTGGGAATGTTGCCAAGGGGCCAAGTAAGTAACATTTTATGTTAAATAAATATACAAAGAGGATATCAATTCAAAAAAAGCACTGAAGTATAAGGAACTGTAGCTATGCATATTCTATTTATATTTGATAGCTGGCATTTATCAATGCTACAACAATGCTCACTTCAATCATCATGATTTTACCCTGACTGACCTTAGGAGAATGTTAGATGTCAACAGCAGAACAAACTGATCTTCCAATACAACTGAGATTTTTAAAAGGTGAACCAAAACTGACTTTCTCAGCAACTAGAATCTAACAGATTGTCTCAATCAGGCAGGGTCTTCAGTTATGCTACATGAAGAATGTCAGATTCACAGCATTTATGTCCCTTGGCTTATCTAGGAAATAAGAAAAGACTTTTCCAACCCAATTAAATGTTTCTGAGGCATATTGGCAGGCTTGAAAAATACAGTATCCAAAAGAGCAAATGACAGAAACGGAAAGAAAACAAGAACCATATCCTGACTGCAAAATTTGAATCAGGACCTGACAGGAATTGGCCACAGAAATAAGTAGGATACGCCAACTTCTCTGATTATACAGTGAGAAAAGATCATTGCTTTATCACAATTTTAACTGTTCATATCTAAAAACTGGATTTTGGAAGAACAATTTGCAAGTCTCTCCACCCCCTCTTTTTAAGAAACTATCAGTACAAGAAATAGATGGGAAAATAGTTTCTACCCTGCTGCTTTTAAACATGAATGCGAATAGAAATGATAGTAAATCTCTTCCATTTAAATTTTATGGGCTGGGGAACATATACTTTTTCATAAATATATATGAGTAATTCAAGTATAATTCCCATTTTTGTATGCCTGTCTATGTACACCTGTATGTGAGAAAGGGAGAGACCAAGATGGAAACAGAAAGGGATTGAGTCTGATGTTGAATACAGCTAATGGCTCTACAGCAAACAGATTAATAGTAAATATTGTAAAACATTCTAGCCCTGTTTCAGATATCAGAGGAACCATTTCTCCTGCATTTATGTCATTGGTTAGCCACGTACATATTACAACCCAAAGATTAAGACATATTCTTTTCTCCAAATCCTATCAGTTCTCTCTTGTATCTCAAACAAGGACCAGAAAAGAACAAAGAAAACTCCTTAAAAATAGCATGTTCCATGTGTTTGTGGATCAAATACATGGCATCTCTTTTTCTTTTAATTCCCTACCCCACATCTGGAGGGAGATCTGAGGCCATCATCAGATGGGGTTTTTAAAGTAAGTAACCCTGAAAGGAGGAGGGGAGGAGGAGGAGGAGGAGGAGGCTGGAGATCAAAGGGAGATCTCAAAGAAAAAATAGTTTCTTTAAACCCCACAGGCCAATAACTAGAAACTGAAGAAAATCCTTCAATCACTATTCATTGCTTTAGGGATGAAGGTGCTTCCCTGAAGGTCACAACCTATCCATTCAACTACAGCAAGAGAGATTTAAAAAAAAACCAGGCTGGAGTACATAAGGCTATTGCCATGCACTTACGTGGAGCAAAGAAAATAAAAGATGCAAAACCAGTGGCACAAAACTAGCAATTTCAAGGAAGAAAAAAGATGTATAAGACTCTAATTTACATAATTCATTGCAAGTCAACATTTCTTCCACCGATATGCAATCTCATTTGTGCACACTGAAAGCTACACAAATTTAAAAAGTATGAGTACACCAGACCTGAGATGTATTCATTTTTTGTTTAGTTAATTATTTATAATTAATAAATCTTAATTATAATAAATTATAAGATTTGTATTTCTCTATGCAGTGGCAATGACTTCATTTTAAGAGAAAAGCACTGCTGATTCTGTACAAAAATGCTCAGATATGTCTTAAGAAGCTTAGAATTTGTACATTTTTTGCACAAAGTTGATCTACTCATGCAGATAAAGATACGAAGTTCCTGGTATGCATTTCACACCAAATGTGCAAGCACACACAATTTGAATAATTATAAAATTCTTCTATTTACTAGAAATCATCAATATCTTCTTTGAACTTACCTCTGCCACTATAACATCTGACCAAGCTTAGGAGATTTCAAGAAAAAAATTATACAGGTATAAATATCTAATCTCTCATCCATCTTTTGTTCCATAATGGTTAAACAGCATTTAAGTGAAAGGATCATAAAAGAGAAGCTGCTGTTGAGAACTTGCTTCTTTAAAATTATTGTTTTAGAAAGTGAGAAGCTATGTTTCAAATACACTATAAAATCTTATACCAGGTTGTCATAGCAAATCAATCTATTGCAATATAGGCAACCCCTACCCCCAATGAGGAATAGCACACTGAAACTAGATGACTATGCAGTAACAACAGAGATGAATCTGATTATGAACAAATTCAACATACTCCCACCAACTCTCTCACTGAGGAATAGCAGTAGCATTTAGACTTACTGTATATATTGCCCCATAGCACTTTACATGACTCTCTGGGCAGTTTACAATGTATTTGCATGTTGCCACCAACAAACTGGGTCCTCAATTTGCTGACATTGGAAGGATAGAAGGCTGAGTCAATCTTGAGCCAGTCAGGATCAAGCTCTAGGCTGTGGGCAAAGTTTGCCTGCAATATTACACTTTTAACCACTGTGCCACCAGGGCTCTGAGGAAGATTAAGGGGAGCTTCAGAAAATGGTTCGATAAAACAGACAGATTTCATTCATGAAAGCAAACTCGTGCTTTCATGAATGAAACAAGATCCCTATAGTCTTGTACATCTTCCTAAAATTTGCCAGAAGCAGACTGTGAACATTGCCGACTGATTGGTTCCCAGGGCCCCTGAATATATTAATGACATCCCTTGAAACTAGAGTCAGAACGAGCTTGTAGATACCCCCTTTAAACAATACTTGGAACAAATGGAGACTATTTTCCTACAGGAGATATGGTACCAGGATATTTCCCACCTCCCCTTTTTTTAGGTTTTTCCTCACATACACTTCCACCAGTGAAATTAGATTTGCATGAAAGAGCAAGTAAATAATATCAACTTTTATTTCAGTTGTCATAAAGGGAACTATACAGAAAAGGGATTGATCTGATAACAATCACGTCCAGGTAATCTGGTAGATAAGTAAATCATTTGGGGCAACTCTTTGTATTGATATATATTTCTCTGTTAGCAAGAATCTAAACCTGCAGTTTAAGATTTGGTCCTCTCTGCAAACTGTTTTGAAAAGAGATGCCAATTGCTGTCAAATGCAGATATTTTACTGACTGGAGAGTAACGCCAGAATTAATAAAGATATTAACAGTTACATCAGGAAGACATAGGTCAGCCCAGAAGATGAGTGTTATCTGCCTTGGTTCTCCATGGACAAACTGTTAAACAAACAAGGGGTTGTTTTATTGAATTGGACTTTAGATTTGGGTTCTATCGTCCTCATGGTACCAAACCAGCATTATTCAATAAAGGATAATATTTGTAGCCCATAGCAGACAAAAAGCCCTAAGGAAGGTCTTCCAAAAATGCACTGAATTTAGCATGATGACAGAGACCTCTCACATACATGGTGAGAACAGCATATACAATGAAGACTACCCAGGTATTTGAATGTAAGTTTCATTTCCCTTAAAGCTCAAGGAAACAAACATACACATGTTTGTAAATGTTGGAGGTCTTCCCAAAATAGATGCCCTCACTTGGTAAAACATAACGGTGACAGTTAAGGGATGGAGGAGTAGAGGATTTACCTCCTCCTAATCTGGTGGATTCATTCTATGTCTTTTTAAATGACTTTAATACAGTTTCCTTCTGTTTTGTTACAGGGTAGAGAACAATACGCCAGACATATTTTTCAGGTTGTTGGTTATGTTAACTGCATGATCATAATCAGCGTATTTAGAAATCAAGCTGTAAGGGTTCTTCTACAAACAAATTATAATTCCTGCAAATTATCCTAAAACAAATGCATGCATGGCAACCACTCTAAGCATCCTCATAAGAATGGATGCTTGTCTTTATTCATGAGGCTGTCTGTATTATGCAAATCACAAAACTATCTTGCTAATTAACTGCTTTGGTAATTCTTGTGGGTTTTAAACATGGTAGGTTCACATTAAACTGCTGAACTTCTCAGATTTATACATTTCAGTCTGAGTCCAAGAGAGAAGTGCTGGTGGGTGGGGTGGCTCAGCAGGATTAGGGAAGAAAATCTTACCACCGTACAAAACTACCCTTTAAAAATAAATAAAAATAGCTGGGAGACAGAAGGTTACAGAAACAACACAGACACACTTTGAAATGCTTCTATTCCTATCATTTTAAGGACATGTTAAGCTGATGCTAAAATGAAATCAAATCAGACCAACACTCTCGTAAACATTCATATTAACATATGCAACAAAACATGTAAAGAAGAGCCCAAAAAAGGATTTAAATTTCATTTTCATTTTTGGAGCAATTAAGACTGATAGAAACACATATATGGAAAATATTATACTGAACACAAAGGCCAGATGGAATGCAGGAAGTTACTATTTTTACACTACATTAGATTACTGTCTTATCTACGTTGATTGCAAATGAACATCCAGGTTTTCCAACTATTTTTCCACTTCTCCTTTTAGAATACATTTAAAATACATGTATTATCACTGAGATATAAAGCTTTCTTCCTTGGTTTCTGTACTCTAGGTGCTGCAACCTTCGGCAGTATTTTGTAGGTGCTCAAGATGCTAACCAACAAAGCCAGAGAGCTATGTGCCATGTAGAAGCACAGGCTGGGCATGGGGGGGAAAAGTATGAAGGGGAAATTGCACAGTGAATTACCATAACTCAGCCATGCAACCAGCAAATCAATGCTTCTCGTGCTAAATAGTGCCACTCTCCTGGAACTTCCATTCAACTTATTGGTGACATTCACGAAGATGATGAAGGGTCTAAAGGTTAAATCGTATGACAAACAGTTGTGGGACCTAGGTATGTCCAGCCTATTGAAGGAAAGGATCAGAGGGGCCATGATAACTGCCTCCCAGTACTTGAGGGGCTGTCACAAAGAAGAGAGGGTTGACTTATTCTCTAGGACACCAGAGGACAGGACAAAAAGTAAGGTGTAGAAGTTTGTCAAAGAGAGGCACAACCTAGAAGGAAGGAGAAATTTTCTGACAGTATGAACAATTAATCAATACATCAATAGTCTGGGGTTGTAGGCAGGGGTGGGCTGCTGGGGGTTCACAGAGGTTCGGAAGAGCCCCTACCTAAGATTCTGTGCTGTTCGGAGAACCCCCGAATCCCACTCCTGGCTGGCCCCGCCCACCCTGCCTCTCTCAGGAGTCCCCACGCATCCCGTTTTGGATGCAGGTAAGTGGAGGGCACACATGGAGGCTTGGGAAGGGTGAAAAATGGGCCTCCTGGAAGTTCCGGAAGCTGCCAGAAAGCCTCTGGAGCCCGGGGAGGCCATTTTCACTCTTCCGGAGACTTAAAGAAAGCCTCAAAGGAGCCCAGGGAGGGCCAAAGGAGCCCACTGTGGTGCAGGAGGCCGACTAGGCCACACCCACCATGGCCACGCCCACCCAGCAATTGGGCAGAGAACCCATTGCTAAAATTTTTGAAGCCCACCCCTCCCTGGTTGTAGCTGTTCCATCACTGGAGGTTTTCGAAAATAGACTGGACAACCACTTAACTGGAATGGTAGAAAATTCCTGTCTTGAGTAGGGGTTTGGCTAGAAGACCTCTGAGGTTCCTTCCTGTTCTATGATTCTATAATACATTCTATTATTTTGAGGCTATGTCAGGCTTTCCAGACAGGGGTAGCAGGGAAATGGACTTCAGCCTAGGAAAACTGTTGAGAATATGGACACTAGTTAGCATTATATCCTGTCAAGATTTGGGGGGAGGGGACATTTTCTAATATAATCTACATTTATGGGAATCTTGGTGGTCCCCAGTGAAATACAAACCATATCTTGCCTTGACCTAGCTTTGAAAAACTGACTGCTAGAACCTGGCATCCAGTGAAGACTTCTTAGGGAATAGCAAATGCTTCTAAGATCAGCTGTATCCCTCCATTATGGGTTATCTACCATTTTTCTACCAGAATATGTTCTTGATGAGACTCAATTTGTTCACCCTTATTCCTTCCAGGGTTCCAGACTGGAGACTGAGGTTATAACATGAAGTGGAAATAACAAACGAGTTGAATATTCTGTATTTCAATAAAATTGAAAATATTACTTTTCAAGCCTTAAATGGTTTGGGAATGAATTACTGGAATTGAAAACTTGTATTACCTGTATCAGTTATCTGCACTTCAAGACCAGGAATTGGTCTTTTTTTGTAGCTTCTTCTGAAGTTTGTTAAAACTTCGCATCACTTTAAGAATAGTCCTAAAGGCTGGCTTATTTAGCTAAACATTTATTTGAACCAATTGTATTTCTCTCAGCAGAGATCTAGTTAGAACCAAATATTATTTTAGTATTTTGGAAGTAATTTTGAGTTTTAACTTGCATTGGATTTGAGATTGATTTTATTTATCTTTTATCATACATGATAATATGAGTAGATAAACTCTTTAACAGTGCTGACCCATCAATAAGCAAACAAATAAATTTGGGCCATAATATCCTAAGCTGAAATTAGATATTGTATGATTTCTCTAAAGCAAGGAGAGGCAAATGGCAGCACTACTATTAGATCTTTGGGTGATTTATAGTAGATTTGCAAAGGTTTCCAACCAGTGGTGGGATTCAGCCAGTTCGTGCGCACCACTTTGGGAGAACCAGTTGTTAACTTTCTGAGTAATTTGGTGAACTGGTTGTTGGAAGAAATCTTTAGGGCAGAGAACCGGTTGTTAAATTATTTGAATCCCACCACTGTTTCCAACTCTTAATGACTGAATAGTAATAAGAAAAAAATTACGTTTCCCTCTTAGATTATATTCCTGATATCAAGAACATATGGACAGAAACCAAATTTCTGTTATATACTGTATAGTGATTTGTATACAGGTTCAAGTATAAAATCCTGGACTATGACACAAAAATCATTATTTTTGAAACTGGCTGCCATTTATCCAGTAGACACAGCTTCAAAGTCTGTGGTTATTGTTTTGTGCTTGATTGTTTGCCTGGTGTTAAATGTTAGCTCCAGTTGGAAAGGATGTCTTTTTGTTTCCTTCTTAGTTTTTTATTGTCTCTTTTGAAGGAGAACACCATGCCCCCAAGAAAACTGTCAAGGCAAGTTACTCTATAAACAGGGAGCAAACCCCTTAGGATGTTACCTAGCTGGATAGTGAAACCTCTGCTAGCAAACAATCAAGTTCAGAGAAGACTCCACAATTCAACCCTGACTTTTTCCAATTGCTTTTCTTCCCTTATTTTCCCTTATATGAAAAATTTAAGAATATAGCAGTCCCACTCTGCTTCTCCTTAACTCCTGCACTCTAAGATGTTCCCATCTGCAATCACCCACATTCCTACCACTGACTGACAAGTATATAACTTGCAAATTTGGTTCCCAGATATCCTTCACTGCTTCTACTTATGGCACTTTTATATGCAAACATTGTTAAACTAATAGAACAACTGTATCAAACTCTCTCGGGAGAACCTAAAAGAAGTACTATCATGTTACTCTTTTCAAACTATAACCTGTATTAAGTGGCAATTGATTCCCTTTTCCCCAAAGGCTGGCATGAAACCACTTTTAAAAAAAACAGGTATAGAATGAAATGCAGTATGTATTCCTCTGCAACTTTCCACCTTTTGATTCATACATTAAAGGCATTCACTAGAGAGACTATGTGTTTTGTGTGCATTAATCATTGATACAATGCAGTAAACAAAAAGCAGTTTGGTTTATTATTTTATATCATCATGATAAACTTTATTTCATCCAATTTCAATCCTATAATGGAGATTACTATTATTCTAATTTTACAAAATGCTTTCAGGCTTTAAAGGGGAGGAGGGTGGTGACCAAATCAGATCCAGGCATGATCTGAAATGATTTATAGTAGAAATTGCACTGAAGTTATTAGGAAACAAGTAGCAATAAAGATGACAAAATTACATAGTTATTTGTTATCCATCCAGCAACTGTCATAAGAAGAACTGATGAGGACATACAAGCAGTTGAAGAAAAAGTCTATATAGGGTTAGTAAACTGTGTTCAGTTGTGGCTGACAAGAAGAGATTTTAAAAAAACAATTGTTATTTTAAAAAAATGAAAGACAAGTAAATATATGATTTCTCAATTGATATATTAAGTCATGTTTTTTTTTCCTGTTCCCCCACAGAGAGAGAGAGAGAGAGGGAGGGAGGGAGGGAGGGAGGGAGAGATTTATATTGCTTAACACAAAAAGATAAATAAATTTCTCCAAAGCACCTGAAGATAGGACAAGAAACAATGGATGGAAACTAGTCAAGGAGAGGATCAACCTAGAAATAAGAAAAAATTTCCTAACAATTAGAACAATTAATCAGTGGAACGACTTGCCTGCAGAAGTTGTGGGTGCTTCAATAGTGGAGGTTTTTAAGAAGAGATTGGACAACAATTTGTCTCAAATGGTTATAGGGTTTCCTGCTTGAGCAGGGGATTGGATTAGAAGACCTCCAAGGTCCCTTCCAACTCTTTTACTCTGTTGTTTTAAAAATCGAGGGGGCCTTTCAGAATGGCAGTAGCAATAGAACTTAGACTTATATACAGCTTTACAGTGCTTTACAGCCCTCTAAAACTAGCACCTCCTGTTAGTTTGGTAATTGACACTAAATTACAAAGCATGTCCCTAATAGAGTTCAAAGAAAAATAACATTTTGCATTGAAAAAAGTTTTCTACAATTCCAGAAAGAGGGAAAAGAAAGTCACATTAGAATGCAGAGCACCACTTGTTGTAAAAAGGATGTCTTTTTTTAAATACCAGAATTTGATAAATTATCTTAAATAGCACATTAGTGTCAGAAACTGAGCATAATCTAACTTCTTTTGGTTGCAAAGGTTTTTGAACATCTTCCTTACTCGTTTGACATTAAATTTAATAGTGCTCAATGAGACTGCACAAAGAAATTATTCCATTTCTTTATTATACTGCACTAGATCATTGCCTTTTAACAAAACTGAGCTACAATAACTGGCACTTCTAAGTAACTTGCCACATGGTATCTTATCAATAGGACTATATGCATTCTTCAGTGTAAATTAAGTTTTAAAAGGGATATAAGACTGCCAATTTCTTAAACTTGGTTAATGGGCTATAGACAGGCCTATTATAGAGTGAGTTCAGCCCTCAGTTAATTTGTTGGCATTATTGATTTATATAAAAGGACATAAAATATACCATAAGAAATTTCACTAAGCTTGTCCACGTCCAGATATTTATGGTATCAACGGCTATGAGACAACTGCAGTGTCTTCAAAGCATTATCACATCACTTTATTTCAAAGACAAATACAAGTGTAGATCTGATTCATGTACGCCAGTTTGGTTGCCTGTTGTATGAACCAACCAACATTATTTAAGCAATAAATCACTCAAATAAAACCCAGCTAAATAACAGAATAACAGAGTTGGGGGGGATCTTGGAAGTCTTCTAGTGCAAACCCTGAACAGGAGACCCTGAAACATTTCAGATGAATGGTTGTCCAATCTCTTCTTTAAAACCCTCCAGTGATGGTGCACTCTCTACTTCTGAAGGCAAGCCATAACACTGATGGATTGTTCTAACTGTCAGAAAATTTCTCCTTAGTTCTAAGTTGCTTCTCTCCTTGATTAGTTTCCACCCATTGTTTCTTGTCCTACCTTCAGATGCTTTGGTGAAAAGTTTGACTCCCTCTTCTTTGTGGCAGCCACTCAAGTATTGGAACACTGCTATCATGTCACCCCAGTCCTTCTTTTTGTAAAATTAGACATACCCAATTCCAGCAACTGTTCTTTGTAGGTTTTAGCCTCCAATGCCCTAATCATCTTTGTTGCTCTTCTCTGCACTCTTTCTAGAGCAGTGGTGGCTAACCTTTTTGGGCTCCCATGCCGAAAATTGCGCGTGCACTCACATGCATACTCGCGTTTCAGCACCTAGAAGGCAATGCGCATGGGGGACCCCCCACGCCTCCTGTACATGTGTGTGCAACTCCCCTGCATCCTGCACATCTCTGTGCATGCGAATGTGATCTCCCCATGCACCATGCATCTCTGCGCATGCGTGCGAGACCCCCATGTGTGCGCTGAGCATCTCTGTGCATGTATGTGCATCTCCCTTGCACCCTTGTCCCTGCACATGTGCACCAGATACCCGACAATCAGTTGTTGGGCGAGCGGTGCACATGCATGCACAGTGGGGCTCTTCCGGGTGACCTCTTGCATGCCAGCAGAAGTTGCTCTGCATGCCACTTCCGGCATGTGTGCCATAGGTTCACCATCACGGTTCTAGAGTCTCAACACCTGGATGCAATATTCCAAGTTTAGTTTTACCAAGTCATTATAAAGAAGTACTAACACTTCATATGATCTTGATTCTATCCCTCTGTTAAAGCAGCCTAGGACTGTGTTGACTTTTTTGGCTGTTGCTGCACACTGCTGGCTCATATTTAAGTGGTTGTCAACAAAGATCCTAGAACCTTCTCACAGTTACTGCTATGGAGCCAGGTGCCACATATTCTATACCTGTGCATTAGTGTTTCTTGCTTAAGTGTAAAACCTTACTTTTCTCAACAGTCAATTTCGTTTTGTTAGCTAGGGCCAGTGTTCAAATCTGTCAAGATCCTTCTGGGCATTGAGCCTATCTTCTGGAGTATTGGCTGTTCTTGCCAGCTTGGTATCATCTGCAACTTTGACAAGTTTCCCTTCTATACCATCATCTACATCTTTTAAGAAGTTATTGAGTATACTGGACCCAAGATGGAACCTTGGGGTACCCCACTGCATAGTTTCCTCCACGTAAGTGAAGTTCCATTAAAGACTACATAGTGTGGTTGGCCAACCAATTATGAATCCATTTGGCTGGGGACTTCTGGGAGTTGAAATCCATCCATCTTCAACTTGCCAAGGTTGAGAAACGCTGGTTTAGACAAACTACAGGATCCCATTATCCATAAATTTATGGATAAATTTTAATAAAATCTACCAGGGAAATCATTAGGTATTTCATAATGACATCTTCATAGCACATTGTGTCATGCAGGGACATCATGAGAGTCAACAAAAGTCAAGATGCATGTATCAAGTGTGTCATGTTTTAAGAAGGGACAGGGCTTCAATTGTGTGTGGTTGTGGCTGCCATCCTGATTTTTTGAAACACATACCCCCCTCTATCCCTGTGGTGTCATGTAAAAAATATTTAAAATATTCCAACTACATTGAGCGGAAATAATTATTGCATATTTTTTAATATTTGTCAGCTCTCTAAAGAGGCCTAAAATGACCTCAAATTACTGAGAGGGAACTGGAGAGTATAAAAGCTGGTGACAAATCTAGCTTTTGTTAATGACACCCTTTCTAGTGCTATAATTCTGAGAATAAATTCTACCATAACCGAATTTAAATGTTAATGCAACTTATTTTTGAGGTCTCCCAAAACACTCACATTTTTGAAGTATAAAGCACTAACCTTTTCTCTTGTTCAATCACAGAGCAAACTTTTATCTGACAATGTAATTTAGAAATATGTACACTGGGGGAAAATCCATGGAAGTTATAATATGTTTCTTTAGTTCTTGTGCTTTTTTATTACATTTTTTCAAAGCTGCTTATTTCTCAAGAGAAAAATTCCAAAAGAATGACATGTCTAATGGGGGGGCACTAATTTGTTGCATAAAAACATATGTTTCCACACCACATCCAAGTCAAGGCATCTCCCCAGATCATCTTTTCCACACGTGTGCTTAAGTAGTCAAAAATAATCTGTTGTCAGAATTTTTATGGCAGCAAAGAAGCATTGCAATTGGGGTTGTAATAGAAATCATGTACATACTTAGCATTCCCAGCTAGCTTCCTTAGTGCAAGAGTTAGAAATGCACAGAGCAAAACTCACTTGGAATTGTGGAAAAGTATCTATAGCAAACCTGATCAACATCTTGCTACTGACCTTCCAAAGTCCTGAGCCCAACATCCCACTAAATAGATTATAGAAAATTTTGGCTATCTCTGTTCCAAACAATTTTTGTCCACAAATTGTACAATCCAAGAGCCCCCGGACTGCTATCATCTGATGAAGAACTGACTTTTTACTCTCACATTTGGAGTTTAGTGACAAGCTGACCAGGCCCTTTGTCCCTTAAGAGCCTTCTCATTAATATTATTGTTACATTATGTCTTATATTGTATTTTTAACAAATGTTTTATTTGTTTTAATTGGTTGTATTATTTTACTTTGTTTTTATGTACTGTAATTCATTGTAAGATCTTCTAGATAATAGGTGGATTATAATTATATTAAACTAGATAATCTGTGCTGTGTTGGGTTATTGCTTCAGAAATATTTCCTTACCAAAGCAAATGGGGGGAAGGAATGGGAGCAGAAGCAACTTCCAACATCCTGCCAACTTCCCCATTGAGTTTCCTTGTGGGAAGCTGGCAGGAAACATCAGAATAAATCTTCCTTCCTTTTTTTCCCCTCCTTCCTTCTTTTTCCCTTTCTTCCCTGCCTCTCTGTCACTCTGTCATTATCATATTTCCTTTCCCATCCCTCCTTACTTACTTCCATCCTCTCTCTCCTTCCTTTCCTCTCTCCCTTTTTTCTTCTAACTTCCCCCTTCCTTCCTTCTTCTCTGTGTTCTTTTTAACCTCCTTCTCTCCCTTTCTTCCTTCCTCCCACCTTCCTTTACTCCTTGCCTTATTCCTCCCTTCCTTTCCTTCCTGTCCTTCTGCATTATCTTAGCCATTCAGAGTTGTCTTGAACTGTGAAATAGAGACAATAGATAGACAGACAGACAGACAGACAGACAGATAGATGATAGACAGATAGACAGACAGACAGATGTGGGCAGGTAGACATATAGATAAAAGACAGAAACTTCTTTTCCCCTCCCTCCCTTTTCCAAAGTTTAATAAACTGCATTAAATGTTCCAGAATTTCAACTACAAAACCTCAATAATCTTATGGTGCTGTTCTCACATCAAACTCTATGTTATGCAGATATATCTAGAACTAATAGAAAAGAATATATGTTGCTCAGGATTGAACTATGGAATCCTTGGTGCTCCAAAGTTTGGTTGTTTTCCTACAGACATTTTGTTACCCAACATGGTTATACCTATATTTTGGTTGATTCTAAGTATAGCCAAGGAACTGTTATAGTTTCTGGGCTCTGTGTTAAAGAACTCCAAACATTTAGCATCCCAAACATGCAACCGAAAGTATGGATCCAGTATGTAGAAGACACTTTTGTTATAATAATAGTAAAAAAAGAACAACTAGAAGACATGAAACTTTCCACTTCTTCAAAAGGGTAAAATTCACAAGGGAATAAGAAAACAACAACATACGGGATATTTTCATCAGCAGAGGAAATGGTGGTAAATTAAAAACAAGTCTACGACTACCCATGCAAACCAAATGCTCCATTACCAAAGTAACAAGCTCTATTACCAACCTCCCACAAGAGGAGCTATGTAAGAACCCCAGAAAAATGAAACAGACCACCTACACAACATATTCCAGCAAAATGGATACCCACACAACTTTATAAAAAATTGCCTGATCACACAATGCACTACAGTACAACCAATGGAAACTATGAAAAAGATAACACTGCCATACATCAAAAGCGTATCCGAAACAACCAACCAACCAAAGCCCTACAAACTATCTTAAGTAAATCAAAGACCTAGTAGCCCAAAAAGAAAAAAAACAGGAGTCACCTACAACATATAGTGTAAGGACTGTAGCAGCCACTATGTAGGGCAGACAGGCATAACACTAGCAGGACACATCCACGAACATCAATTAGCAGACAGAAGACAGTGAAAACTCCTTAATTTATCATCCATTTGCTTTCCCTGGCCTTGGAGGCAGCTCAGGAGTTCAGGGCCGCCATGGCAACCATGGGTCTATCCTAAGTCATTCATGCAACAGTAGCCACAAACCAGACATGGTTTTCTTGTCAGAGCAATGGCAATGTGACCTGAGGGGGAGAGCTACTCCTGTTCCTTTGTCATGGTTAGATCACACCTGGTGAATTTGAGGTTCTCTTATCTTCCTCTGAAGAGAGGTAGCACCTATTGAATTGGTCTGTCCCCAGCAACCGATGGATTTGGTGGGATGCCAAAGGGAACTGAGGGATATACCTAAAGTTCTGCTGCATGTTCCTGCTGAGGCCCTGGTCATATGGGAGGTGTCCAAGGCCTTTAGTAGAATCGTGCCTGGGACCTCTGTTGGTCCATTGCTCCCAACATTCCTCATTGTTTATAGAACTAGGGGAGCTGAAAAGGATCAAAAGATGTCTAGAGGAAGAAGAGGAATGAATCTGAATGAACATCAAGTTAAATCCGTTATTAAGGCCTACCTTGTAACTGCAGCAAAACTTCAATATATCTCTGCACACATTGTATCCATAGTGACACCACATAAGGGTAAAGGGGAGGAGAGGTTAAGCTTCAGGGCTGTGCAGAATTCTGCACAGATAATGATAGCCAAATAATATTCACATAATTTTAGACATGAATAAGAAAATGGCAAGAAAGGTTTCCCATAGTATCAGTGTAGCCCTAAAGACCTCCTATGATCAATGTACCAGCACCTCTTCAAAAACTCTTCGCAGCAGCAGCTTTCAGATGCAGCTTAGCAAAAAGGTGCCAATTCAATTTAAAATTTGTGTCTATCCAACTATTATGATCTGCTTTTGAACTACCAGGAATCTGTAACCATGGATTACACTCTTGTCAACAGGAACAAACAGTTTTTCTGGATTAGGTCAGATTAATTCCAGTCAAAATACATTTGGTTATCCAATTAATATTGAGGAAGCAACTAGGAAACAGAGACTTAAATACCTTTCCAATTCCTGGGTTGTCTTTGACTTTTGATACAGCTCTTAAAAGGCATGGTGGTGCTGGAGGAGGATACATCTGCAGGATGCCACTAAAATTTGTGGCATAGATAGAGACACCATGGGAGTTCAGCAAAGGTGCATGATGCTTCTTTTTCTTTGAAGAGGACAGGTTAAGTTTCTGGGCAGCTCTGAACAAAACAAGGCCAAGAAAAAAGTTAACATTATTATATAGAAAGAGAATTGATATTGTTATAAAACAGATATTCAGCACCAGCACCACTTGTTTAACAAACCAAGCAATTTTATTCTATAATTAAATTTAAATGTCAGTAATAATAGAAATAGATTAAAAAATGAAATGGCAAGATATTTTTCTCTCTAAAAGAGTTTCAGTTCTATTCTAACTTTTAAAAAAACATTGGCAGAAGCCTAGAAGAATCAAATTAAAGTCTGCCAGAACCTCAAGTCATAAAATGCTGAAAGAATTTCAAATTATCATTTGCAGGGCCAGATGGGCTTTTGCTGCTGCTAACATTTATACAAGAGTTACATTAATTTGTACCCTAACAAGAGACAAAGCAAAAACTTTTGGCAAAACCAGATTAGTTGGACTGAAGCTCGCAAGAAAACCCCAACTATGTGTAAAAATCAAAAGAAGGGTGGAAAGTTTGGGGGGGCAAAGGGGAGGGATAAAAGAGGAATAGCATTGAGATCTACAATCAAATCCAAGGCTTTCACAGGAACCAGTTGGAATTTTAGCAGTATGGTTTTGGGTAGGATTATAATTTTTTTCCTAATTTCATTATCTCATTAAAAAAAAAGAAAATGCATTGAAGGGCACTTTTTAATGTTCCAAATAGTAACAGCATTACTTTTTTTTTTTTGGGGGGGAATGATTTCCATGCACAAAAATAGTTAGGATTACAAGCAATGGAGAAATCCATCTAGTTCCAGATCAAGTCCATTTACCCTGTGTTCATTCCATTCCAACTCACATAAAACTCACATTAAGCCATACAAAACATACATTTAAATTTAAATATGCCATAGCTTTGCCTTCTTTCAATGTTAACATTCTGAAAGTCGGTTATATTGAAGTATTGTTGGTATATTATTCTGGTATGCTTTGTAAAGATGAAAACTAAATGGCAAAATTTGAGAAGTAAAAAAATCTGAAGGATAACCACCTCACAGACCATGCATCAACAGCCATGTCCTCTTGAACCCCTCAAAGGCCAAAGAGATGTTGAGGGACAGAAAACACAAAATGTGGTCCCTGAGCAAAATTGCCTATCTTTAGGCTTAATCTTCATCAAGAGTCTGCAACCTTTGATTATTCCCCGTCTCCCACCCCATCCATAGAACTACAAGTATTTTTTTTCTAGTATTTCAGATGATGCTTGTTTTGATACATAAGCAAATATGATCATTCCTCAGCATGAAATTATGTTTGAACAGAACACTACATTCATTTTCATTTTCCTTGATCTTTTAACTCAGGGGTCTTCAACCTTGACAGCTTTAAGATTTGTGGACTTCAACTCCCAGAATTCCTCCTCCAGTCATGTTAGCTCAGGAATTCTGGGAGTTGAAGTCCACAAGTCTTAAACTTGTCAAGTTTGAAGGCTCTTGTTTTAACTTATAATCATGAAGTTACATGCCATTATTTTAAATTGTAAACTTACCTTGGATATATTTAGCAAAAAGATGAAAATCTATTTAACGGAGTAACTAAATAAATAAAAGATACAGTATGCATTACTGGCATAATCAAGCCTGCCTGACTCTCAGTTCATTCTACAAACATAACTGAACATCTGCCCACTAGAGGATTTTCAAGATGTATTCTATTTTAGAATATAGCAAGGATCTCTCTTGAACACAAATATGGGTTTATAACAGCAACAAAACAAAACTGAAATGCAGGCATAAACCAAAGGCCACAGCAAATCGCTCTGGTTTGATAGCACAATTTACTTTGCATGATGTTTATATAAATTGATTGACAGCTAGTACAAGAGTGTCTTGCAATTCTGAGACACCATTGATGTATTTCTGATACTCAGGTTTAACATGGTTCTCTATGTCCAAACAGCCTTGAAATATTCACTGCTTTATAAAAAGATATCTTCATATTTTTGATGAATAGGGAATATTATGCATATTTTAGCTATCATGATATGTTGTAACATGGAAATAACAAATAGGAAAACATAGCTCTAGAGAATCTTTTCAATGCTCCATGATGGGATACATGAAATCCTGATAGATTAATGATTGCTTCAGTACATTCTGCAGCTAGAGTCCCCTTGAGAAAAATATATAAAAGAGAAAAATATGCCAAGATTGAATTATGCATCCAATGTTTATTCAGACACCCAGGCCGAGTGTTAATAGCCAGATACATTTAGTGCTCACAAGGGAATCCACAAATGAAAGATGTAGGTCAGGTATACAATAAAGGTGTTAGATTTGCAATAAAACCCAAGGCTACAATCTTATACTAGGTTAAATTCAAGCTAAAATAATTGTCAAACGGAGAGCCAAAATTAGTTGGCATCCGGTTTGAATTGACTCTCTTAAAAATTGACATTTAGATTAAACTGAATTTCATTTGAATTCTGAAATAATATTATAGAGATTAGCTTGAAGTCCTTCACAAGTATACTTAAGGGCCACACTTAAACAAGCTTTATTCGCAAGCTTGATATTCTGGCATTAATACATCATCCTTGGTGACCAAAAACTATTTCATGCAACTTTAAATATGGACCCAAATATGAAATCATCAAATTTGTAAAATATAATAATAATCAGCATGTTTACTTAAATCAGGAACATTACACAAAAAGAAACTGAAACAAAAATGTATAAATTAAAAAAAACCTGAAACTGGAACTTGCTTCTTTCAGTATTTTATTACATTGCTCTACACGTGTGAAAATAAAAAACAGGGGGCCCTTAACTTACAATCAATTGCTTAGCAACTGTTCAAAATTATAACAGCAATGAAAAATGCGGCTTACCACTAGTCTTATAACTTATGACCATTGCAGCATCCCCAGGATCACATGATCAAAATTCAGATGCTTGGCAACCAGCGTGTATTTACAATGGCTTGAAGCATCCTAAGGTCATGTGATTGAAATCAGACAAGCAAAGCCAATTGGGACAGCCAGATTCGCTTAACAGTCCATGAATTACTTAACAACTGCAGCCTTTTGCTTAACAACCATGGCAGAAAGAGATTGTAAATTTGGGCTCACTCAACAATTACCTTGCTTAACAATGAAAATTCTGGACCTAACTATGGTTATAAATTGAGGACTACCTGTATGTTTAGCAAACAGTGTGCACATGTTGACAGGACTACAATTACCTTTTTTGAATGAACATATATTCCATTACAGGATAAACAACTATGCTACATTATACAAGAAAAAGCAAGTAGCACCAGTATCTGTTAGGAAAAAATAATAATTTCTATCTTCCCCTTCCTTTCAGCTCATTCACTTTTCATTGTTTTGCAATGTGGCTTTCATTCATTTTTTCTATATCACCAAATCATCTCAATATGCTTACTTTACATTGATCATTCACTTTTGTCATCAATCCACATTTATTCATCTTCTATTTATTTTTAACTCTATATCTTCTGTTTTATCACAATTCCAAAGCAACCCATTCCTACTGAGTTCAACTTATTCTTGTTTGAGTTTTTCCTGGTATGCAGTACCTAATCTCTACTTCCATAGAACAAAATGCTCAGAAGCACATTCTTAGAAATATTTTACTTCTTTCAGCAAGCATTCATCCTTCACACAGACCTCATAAAATTCACTAACTTTCTACCAGTGTTTGTATATTTCTAAATTTCTCAATTTTTACATCTTCACTGAACTTTCTACCTAGATAGGCAAAATCATGTACTTGAAACTATTCATTCTATTTTATCTGTTAAATTACCCTGGTCTGATTCATTAATTTTCAGATATATACTTTTCATTGCAACATGTAATCTATCTAATATTCATTGCAAGACATTTGAGTTCTCATCCAACAATATGTCATCATCTGCATATCAAAGTACAGGTATGTTTATGTCTTCAACTAATACAACTCCAATGATACCCCAAGCATTCCTTATACATAATAAATACATTTTAAAAACCAAGAGATCATCAAACATCCTATTCTCACTTCCTGCTCAACAGGAATCATTCTCTGAACATTTAATTTATTCTCCAAAAGGACATATATTTACATAAATCATTGCATAATTCAAGCCTATTCATTTTATCATATGTGTTCTCTAAATCAATGAATATTTTTGCTTTACTTGAAATGTGTTTTATGTCCTTTTATGTACCAACATATGGGGAACTGAATTGACAGATTAATGTGCTATAAGAAAAATCCCCTATTTTGAGCCCACTGATTTGGCAGTTGTATTGAAAATTTTTCCTTTAAAATTCTCATTGATTGAATTATTTCCTTCACAGAGAAGGGAAGCTTCTAATCACAGCACATCAATTTATTTTTGTCCAGTTATCACTAGACATAATTTTGAATGGAAAAATATGGAAATACTGTTAGGAGGACAGTTTAGACACATACTGTACTCGTTCATTGCACGATATTTAGAATTCATAAGAGTCCTTTTGAGCATAACCTGACAAATTTTATTTTGGAATCAGTGAAATGGGTGAGGCAGGGTTGTATAAAGCTAATATTAAGTCATTGGAACATGGTTAAACGGAAGCCATCTTCATAAATATAGTTCAAGTGAGGTAGAAATAAGACTGCATGTATATACATTGGTCCCAGTAATATTGCAACTCTAGCTTCACAATATTTTTTGACATTATGTATAAAGGGATATAAAAGAGTTATAAACTGAACTTTTCCACAGGCCAGAATTCTTGATAAGGCAGAACTCCCAACTGTGGGAAAAGTTTAGCTGAATATGTTAACAGCTATCCAACAGACCTGAACAGCCCGCAAAAATAAATGTTGGGCTCCTACATTTTTTCTTAATTTTCTTCATACTTGTTTCTGAAAAATTCAGAATAAGGCCAAAAGAATGTTCTAATTTTCCATATCAGTTCATTTCACTAAGACAATCCTATGATTAATACAGCTGAACCACTTCAGTGAGAAAGTTCAGTGTAATTCATGACTTCTCTCTTTCTCCCCGCCAAGATTCTATGGAAAATACCACAAGGAATAAAGGCTGCCATAAATAAAACTCTGCTAGATACCTTTTTTTGCCCTGTTGCTATTGTTAAAATGGCATGCTGTCCCTTGCTATGGATAGATCTATTGGTAGTGCTGTGTGTGTGTGTGTGTGTGTGTGTGTGTGTGAGAGAGAGAGAGAGAGAGAGAGATACATACACACACACACACACACATACACACACACATACATATATAAACATTACTTTGTTCATACCCTTTCGAAAACCACCATAGTCAGGAGGTAATCTTGCAACAGCAATCTCAAAATTTATTACATGTAGTCCTTGACTTATAACCACAATTGAGCCCAACATTTCTGTTACTAAGTGAATCATTTGTTAAGTGAATTTTGCCCCATTTTACAATCTTTCTTGCCACATTTGTTAACTGAATCACTGCAATTGTTAAGTTAGTAACACAGGGGCTAAATGAATCTGGCTTCCCCGTTGTCTTTGCTTATCAGAAAGTTACAAAAGGGGATCACATGTCCCAGGGACACTGCAACAGCCATAAATATGAGTCTATTGTCAAGCATCCAAATTTTGATCAAATTTACCATGAGGGTGCTGCAATGTATATAAGTGTCATAAGTCACTTTTTTCAGTGCTGTTAACTTTGAACGGTCACTAAATGAACTACTGTAAGTCAAGGATTACCTGTATATGTGGTATGAAGAAAGATTTCATTTTCTCTGTCCTCACTCCAGGATTTAACTTTATTGAAGAAAAGACCAAATCTCTTATCTCCATTTTCTACAGCTTATGAAGTTGCCTTTGATCAACTTTTTCTAGGAGTTCACACACACGCAAATATTCACACAAATATTGTTGCCTCTTCTCAGAGAAAAAATTGAAAGCAGCTGTTATGGAGAGCAATTAACAGTGAGCACAATATGCAATCTTAATTTTACTTCAGCTGCATTATAAATGTCTCTGGAGCTTCCCAAAACATTTATTTATATATGAAAACATTCAGTGAAGCATCACCAACTGCCATGTTGGCTGGGTTGAGTGGAATTATAGTCCAACACATCTGGAAGGCAACAGCTTGGCAAGGTTGTTATAGAGGGCACTAAAGTTCCTTCTGTAGGGGCAATTTCAGAAGCACCTCCAATAATTCAGCAGGTTCAGAGCAGATTCAGAAAAGCAAAAATTCAGGGACTTACATGAAATTGTAGGGCCAAAGGTTGCCAAATAGCCACTAGATTCTGAATAACTTTCATGTTTGTTTGTACAACAAAGCTACCTGCCACTCCCAACCACCCCCTTTGGAGTTTTCTGAACTATGATTTATATTGTACAGTCTGCAACACTGCTCTTTACAGAAGAAGAAGCAACTATCATCTTAATGATATTCCTAAAAGGAATTTATTAAAACTATATGGTAATGAAAACTAGCATGGCAATATGCCTGGACCAGCAGCAAAGGAGAAGCAATTTTAGTTCCCAGAGAGCTTGCCAATTTCAGAACATTCTCTGTGTACCAGCACTTGGCAAATATAGGCCAATAAATGCAGTCCCTAAGGCAAGGGTCTTCAAACTTGGCAAGTTTAAGACTTGTGGACTTCAACTCCCAGCATTCCTGACTGGAAAAGGAATTCTGGGAGTTGAAGTCCAAAAGTCTTAAAGCTGTCAAATTTGAAGACCCCTGACCTAAGGGAAATAACAATGTAGTTTTTTAAAGAAAAAAATACTATTGTAACGTCTTGTTTGTTGCCTGGGTCAATTTACAATTCTACACCAATGAAGAAGAATTGCTGAAAATTTATTTCAGGCTATTTTAAAAGAGGCGGGATTTCTTTGATCATACACACAAATATTTCTTGACAAATCTTCACACAAAAAAGTTACAGAAGGTTGCCTTGTATCTTGAGCCAGATATAAATTGTCTTCAAAGATGGCAATCAATGGGGAAAGTACTTATGAAAAGCCTAAAATGAATCTCATGCATTTGAATGAGCTAATGTAGCTATTCATATGGTCCATGTGGATTTGATGCACTGTTATGTAACTAAAATTTGTGGAGATTAAATATGCAGAATAGCACATCAGGTCATGGCAGCTTAATGAGATATCAAGGGGGAAAAATATGGGATTCAGAGTTCAATCATTCAGTCATCAGTTCCAGCAATCCTGCTTTCCAAAACATCTAACCAAAATTGGCAAAGGAAGGGAAAGGGAGATGCCATCCCATTATTATCATTCTATAGATGTCAAAGCTTCTTATACTTATCATGGTTAGTTTCTGTGGGGAAAAATGTTTCAGAATTGGCCATGAAATTGTTCCAGATTAGGGGTGTCAAGCTCTCAGCCCATGGGCCAGATGCATTACATTTTGCCACACCCACACCTGGTTTAGCAAAGGGGGGGGGAAGTCCCAATACGTCATGTGATGAGAACATGATGTTGAGAGTTTGATACTCGTGTTCTAGATGATTTAACAATCTAAGCCACAATCTTTCAACATGGGGTTAAAACAAAATTACTACAACCGTCTCTGTTGAAAGAAGGAAATATATCAGTAGTAAAACACATGCTTTATAGGAAAAGACTCTTATGTATTTTCCCCACTATCTCCAATATACATATGGAAAATGTATCTACAGTCACTGAGACCTGCTACAATGCTAGCCTGACAACCTCAATTACAAGTGTTAATTTTTACATAAAGTGTTACAATACAGATGTACTGTAAAACATATGCTTTGCATAGAGGATCCAATATTAATCTGTTCCTTGATAAATTATTATACCAGTAAGTTAGGTTTTCAATATCTTCAGTAATCTTCACATACAATTAACAAGGCTTCACCTGAATCCATGAAGGGTAATGGACATTAAGGTTAATAACAACCACACAGGTCTGATTTAAGCAAAACCCTTATAATCTAAGAAAGCTGGAGATTCAGGTACCATCTTTTTCCTTGAGTTTGACTAATCTTCTGCAAAAGACATAATGAAAAGGAACTGAACCACCCATTCTACCACCTTCTTACTCGTTCCCTAATTAATGCTTTTGAAATGTCACTATATATTATTTTCTCCTGTGACTATGAGATCTACTGTCTGCATTTTCCTTAACTCTTTTTGTCTTTAATAGAAGTCTTTTAAGATGCTCCAGAGAGTTCTTCCCTCATAGTAAGGTGTCAGAGCAGAAAATAAAAACAAATATACAGCACATTGAGGAGCACTCAAATATCAAATGGCAAGGGATAAGCCTCTAGCTTGCTCTTTTCTCTGTGCAATTTACAGATTGCTAAATTGGCTGTTGCATAGCTGAATAAAGAAAAGTCAAGAAAGAGAAACCCAGGAAAACCAATTCATTAATGGTATTCATCCAGGGAACCAAAATTGAAAATAAATCACTATAGTATGTCTGGATAATTAAAGAAAGGCCTTAAATTCTCAATTCTAGAGTCTAAAACAGGATATTACAAATTAGTGAAACCAGATAGATCTTTCACTACAATCTGCTGCAGTAAGAGTAGCAAAGTCTTGTGGTATAAAGATGAAGCCATTTATTTGTTATGGCAATGTTAACAATGATCTAGAATAGGGAATTTAAGCAAAAGAACATATAACAAGCTTCATAATGTCAATCTTTCTTCCAGTGTTGAAAGCAAATCTAAATTTTAAAACCAAAATCTGAAAAAGCCTGATGTTATTATTCAAGACATGCATATTTCCCTCCAGTAAAAGGCCCTGAAAAATATTTGCAGTTTTGCCAGTCAAAAGGAAAGCACCATTATAGATAGCGTGAATTAGATATTTGTGAATCACTGAGACATACAGCTGAAGCAAAGCTAGAAGAGTTCTACAACTGATTTTAAAACATCTGAAATTTGTGTGTGTGTGTGATTTTGATTGTTATAAATGTCCTAACATGTCAATTAAGGGTGCAGGAGGTGCAGGTTGTATCCATACATTGGTTATGTTAACTTGTGAATGGTAGGTCTGTTTTTACCTCAGCTGCTCTTTTATATGCTTTTGTATTCTTTTAACATTACAATTTTTAGTGTTTAATAATTTTGTGTGTTTAGTAAACATAAAATTTTTAACATTAATTATTTATGTTTTATCTTAATTGCCAAAGGATTCTTTTAATGTTTTACTCATACAATTGTTACCCAAAACAATGGATCTTACAGAATTTGGCAAGAAAACTGTACAATGTCACACTAAGAGCAGTACAGGTCAGCCAAGAGTTAATCCAGGAAACTGACTAATGTGTTAGAGCTGGTCTATCAATGACTGATCAACTAGAGAAATGCTGTTGGATGAACTAAACTCTGTTCACAATTTTTGATATCTTTTTTAGATTTCTCTTATTTGTATATATCTGCATGTAAGGCAAAAAAAAAAAAAAAAGGAAATGGCAACAGTTGCACCAGCACTCCTTCTTTAATATAATTAACCCTGCAGTAAAATTTATAGGAAGTTCAACTGTTTTTCCTAGAAAGTCATTCGCTTATGTTAAATGACTCAAAAAAGCCATTTAACCAGCGTAACCACAAAATGACATTTTGATTGATACCTTCTGTTGTCTGAAGGCCACATCTCACACTGAATTTCAAAGACACAGGCCTCGCCCCCTTTTTGGTGAAAAAAAAAAAAAATATGCAAACTATTTTGAGTAATTCATTCAACTGGCTCCAAGCCAAACCAATGAACTTCAAAATACTAGTAAAAATTTGACACTTAATGGATCTGGCTCTGAGCCAGAAATGCAGATTACCCCCATTCTAAAAAGTCATTTCTATGTCTCTTGAAATCAGGAAATTTTATCTCATATATATCTTATATATATATATATATATATATCTTATATTTTTTTCCAAAAATTATCTTCCAATTCTTCCATTTGCTATGAAAAAAATCTTCTGGATTAGATATTTAATAACAATAAATTTAATTCTTAACCCATTATCTAGACCTGAATTGTAAACTAGCATATTGATCTTCCAGTGAACACCATACTATATTCATTTTAAAATATGCTCAGTAATGTTAATTTACAATAATTTTTAAAATGCACATTATTAATCTTATCAACAGGAACAAATGGAATTGCTGTTCACCAATTTAAAAAAAAATCCTGCATCCCTAAATCAAACCAAGGTCTATCAAGTTTTCAAAAGTAGGTCCCAGATGTATGGATTAATCTGTAGCAGGGTGGAAAATCAAATTGGATGTGCACTTTCTTGAACATCCAAATTAATCATCATATAAAGCAAAACAGTGAGAAATGTGACTAAGACTACAGAAAATACAGATGATTGCTTAAAATCATACAAGATCACATAACTAATGAAGAAAAAGATACTTGAACTGTATTCAGTCAAGGACGTTGAAGAACAATTACAATGTTTTTTTGCACCGTGAGATACATATAATGCTAATTTTAACAGACAAAGCCCTGTACTTTTAAGTGCTTAAAAAAACAAAATCTATATTGTTGGAAATAGCTGCCTTAAGCAAAGATTTGATTGTAACAGTGTTTAAAACATAATAAATAACAAATATCTTTGTTTGGAAAAACTTATCCAAAGTTTTAACACTACTTAATATGTTGCTTTAGATAACATCTGCCGTTTTCAAATGCTGACTCATTGACAAGTTAAATATTTCTTCAACAACTTTTTAAAATCTGAACAGTATTATTCTTTCAGTCCCAAGAACTTTTGGTCTTCACATGAATATAAGAGCCGATGGTAGGCAAATCTATAAAGAAAACGTTTCCTTTCAGTATAAAAAATATTGAAAACAGATTTATATTTCTGATCACTAAATGTTAACATTCCCATAGCAGACAGTGAAGAAAAATAAATTGAAATGTAGTAGCTATATTAATAAAGTAAATGAAAACTATCCACATTTTGGGAAAAAAAATGGTTCGAATCATCCAATACATATCCCCATCACCATATACAGGTAGTCCTCGACTTACGACCACAATTTGAACATAAACAAAATTTATGTTGGTAAGTGAGAAATTTGTTAAGTTTGTCCCATTTTACGACTTTTCTCGCATTGACTTTGCTCATCAGAAGGCTGCAAAAGGGGATCACAAGAGTCAGACACTGCAACTGTCATAAATGTGAATCAGTTGTCAAGCATCCGAATGTAAATCATGTGACCATGGGGATGCTGCAATGGTCATAAGTCACTGAAAAATGGTCATAAGTCATTTTTTCACTGCTGTTGTAACTTCGAACAATCACTAAGTGAACTATTGTAAGTCGAGGACTATCTGTATACCATGTGTGCAGCAGAGGTGGGATTCAGATTTTTTTTACTACCGGTTCTGCTAGCATGGCTTGGTGGGTGTGGCTTGGTGGGCATGGCCATGTGACTGGGTGGGTGTGGCTTTTTATTGCAGCCACCCTCACCCATTTTTGGGGGCCTTCTGGGCCTCAAAGGTGTCTGGGGGGGGGCATTTTTGCTCCCAGAAGGTTCCTCTGGGGCTCAGGAAGAAAAAACGGAGCCTGGGAGGGGCACGCAGCACCTTCCACACTCTGTTTTGGTGTTAAAGAACACATACGTCCCATGACCTATTGTATTACATGGAGAAGGTATCCATGCACAGAGGTTTCTGATGATAATTTAGTTAACCAGATTTTCTATTAAAAAAGCAAACTGTTTCAAACAGTAAGACCAAAAAATATCATTAAATAAAGATGTATAAAAATCACATGTGTACATAAAAGTTTTTGCACAAAACATCACGGCACAAACTCTTTATTGAGCTTGGCCTTGGAGTCTTTAATCATAATATTGGCCTTTTCTAGACTGACAGCCAAAACAGCATATTAGAGAGAACTTATTTTCAAATTTAGAGTCTTTAATAGGCGCTAACAAAAAATATATATCATGCATTAGAAATCATAGCTGTACATAATATAGCTGTTCTCTTTCTGAATAAAATTTTTGGTGAGTTTTGTTCTTCAAATGCAACATGAAGAATAAAGTTGGTTTCCAGGAATTATATCTCACTGAAATCAATTGGGCTTTCACGATTGCCACTGATTGCTGTGAGATTTTTTTCATGACAAAGAAAAAAGAAAAATAAATACCAATGCTATTAAAATGATAGCTTAGAGGGGTTGTTTTTTTAAAAAAAATGTATTTGATTGAGGAAATCATAATTTTAACAAAATTATTGTACCGTGAAATTCGCAGAAATAGTTTTTGGTGGTTTAAATGTTTTTCAGGGCAAAACAGACTCTCAATAGGGCATAGAGCTGTCCTAAGAGGCAAATGATACATTAAAATGGGAAACTGAATGGGTCTGCTCTCAGGGCCCAGCATACATAGCCAACTCACACTCCCCACTCCTTCACAGCACACGTCCCCATTGTAGAGGCACACAATTACAGTGCAGGAGGAGACATCCCTACTCAACTTGGAGAACTGCTACCTTGAGATATTCTCAGCACTTTGAAGTAGCAGGTTTCTGATGAAAGGCAAGGAAAGCCCTGAGGAACTATCACCTCAAGCCATGTCCCAATGAAACCAATCTCTATTCTCAGAGAGAGAGAGAGAGAGAGAGACTCAGCAAAAACCTTATGGGATAAATTTGAACGATAACCTGGAGGGTCCTAATTCTTGCAGTAGAAAGTAAACATAGTTTTTGTCTCTTGAAATGCTCATGAAGCAGCTGAGATTATTTATAAAACCAAACAACAGGCAGATGAAGATTGCTTACTTCTTTCATCAGTGCCAATTATCTGCAGCCAGAGGGCCACATCTCAGATTAATTACATATAGGCCCTCAACAAGAGAACTTCTGTAATAATACCTATCTTTTCCTGGAAGCTAGGAAAACAGAGGAGGAACTCAGTTTTGATTACCTATTTTTCTCACCATTTCAAAAGCAAAAGTGAAACCAGGTGGAAGAAAAGAGATCAGAATGGCAAGGGATTTGCACAGAAATGACTGTTGGAGATAGGCATGTAGCAAATATTTACTAGGGTGGGATTTAATTTACCTCCCAGTGAAATTAATATGGTCAGAGTTTCTGCAGATTAACGGTAGCTCTAGATTGTAGAAGATTCTTATAAAAGGCATTTATAGTAAGAAATGGGAACCTGGGACATTCAGAGACTGCTCAATCTCTCACTGTCCCTCTCTCTCCAGTGCCGTCTCCAACAACAGTGGCAGCAGCGGCGGGAACCATGGAAGCGTTTCAGCTGCTTCTCAGGTGGAGGAGCCGCCTCTGTAACTTCCACGGTTCCCGGCGCTGCTGCCGCTCTTGTTGGAGACGGCACTGGCAAGAGAGGGACAGTTGCAGCTCAGCCTGGGCATGCTTGGAATGTAGGAACAGGCTGCGCACCGGGACTTTTGGAAACTGTTACGAACTAAGCTAACGCGTTCATTAACAAACCTAATAGTTTTACTTCAACAGCAGGCTCGTAATCCTGCACTTCTGATAGGCCCACGAATAGCGAGTTGTGATTGGTCGTTTCTGGCTGATCTGATTGGCTGACAGCGGGTCGCCTCTGATTGGACACTTCTTAGAGCGGTAAACTCAAATCATTGGTTGTTTTGACAGCAGCCAGCTCTATAAAAGAGCTGCTGCTGCCCAAGTATTTTGCTCTGTTCTGAAGTCACTAATAAAGAGTTGAAGTCACAGTTCAATGCCTCGTCTCCGTTCCTTGCGCCCATGCTCAGGACTTAACACTGGCGACGAGGGTGGGATACGGAGACGATAGAGCTGACTGAGCACTCATCGAACAATACAGAGCACGTGGCTGAGAGCGCAAGCAACAAACGGCAAGATGACCAGCGGCGCCATACCACCCGCTCCATTTGACCCGGCAAACGAAGACTGGGACTCGTATATGGACCGGTTCCAGATGTTCCTGGAGACCAACAATCTGAAAGATGCTACGCCTGGCAAGAAACGAGCGGTATTCCTGACCCATTGCGGGCCCGCCGTTTTTAAAATGGCTAAGGCGCTTGCAAAACCCGCGGAGGTGAAGACAATGGATTGGGATAACCTCGCGCCGATCCTCCGGGCCCATTATGCACCCGCGGTGCCAACACTCATCCGAAGACACAAGTTTTACCAGAGGGACCAATGGAAAAACGAGAGTGTTGGAGACTTCATCGCTGACCTCCGGAACCTGGGTGGACTCTGTGGTTTCGCAAACCTCGAGGAAGCCATGAGAGACCGAATAGTTCTGGGATTAGATGACCACATGATACAGAGCAAGATTATGGCGAAGGGAGACATCAGCCTCACAGATGTCATCGCCGACGCTACTGCAGCAGAAGCAACCAGGAAGTCAGCCGCTCGAATGCGCCGAGCGAACGCACCGCACCGCCAACTCGCTAGGGACAGTACGCCTTCCTCTGAGAGGCACACTACTACCGCCCATCATGAAGACCTCGAATCCTCATCAGACAGCGAGGAAGAGGAGGTCAACCGACTCCGGTCCGAACACGACCAACGAGACCAACGGAACCAAAGACTCCCGCGCCAATGCGCTGGTTGCGGGGCAAACCACCCGCGATCAGACTGCAAATTCCTCGACGCACTCTGCCGCTCCTGTGGAAAGAGAGGCCACATCGCAAAGGTCTGCAGAAGCAAGCGAGGGTCCAGTCCAATCCGGAGGGAGAATAATCTCCGCCAGGCTACAGGCAACCCACCTGTAAATCGGGACCGCCTGAACCACCAACAACCACTACTACAGAAATCGAGCACCTGACACTTCAACTAGACGAGAAGAGGCACACCAAACCATCACTATCGGCCACGCTTCATCCCTGGATGCAAGGAAGATCCGAGTAAAGGTCGCTATTGAGAATCGACCTTGCGTGATGGAAGTCGACTCGGGGTCGTCCCTATCGATGGTCTCCTGGAAAACCCTCAAACAGCTGATCCCTGCCATCCGTCGCCAGGACCTCAGTACTCAAAAAATCATACTAAAGGACTACCAAGGAAACAGAATTCCGGTTGTCGGCTCCAGCCATGTCCAAGTATCCTTCAAAGACCGCACCGCATCGCTACCTCTGACTGTCGTCGATCGTGACCGGCCCAGTTTGCTAGGTTTACAGTGGTTCGCCCCACTCGGAATTGAACTAGCTGGCATCCACCAAACCGGAAGCGATGACTGGGAAGAGGCCCTCATCCAGGAATTCCAGGACGTTTTCACAGAGAAGCTAGGCAAGTACAAGGGGACCCCTATATCATTTAATCTCAGTCCCGATGTAGCTCCTATTCGCCTTAAGCCTCGTCGGGTGCCTTTTGCACTCAAGCCAAAGATTGACGAGCAACTGGACAAATTAATAGCCCAGGGTGTGTTGGAACCGATTGACCAAGCCCGATGGGAGACCCCAATAGTAACACCCATAAAGCCAGATGGATCGTTAAAAATTTGTGGGGATTACCGGGCCACCCTAAATCATGCGCTTCAGCAGAGCGCTTACCCGGTACCTGTGGTCCAACACCTTCTTCACTCCCTGGGTGGTGGAAAAATATTTGCGAAATTGGGCTTAGCTCAGGCGTACCAACAGCTACCCGTAGATGCGAAGACTGCAGAAGCCCAGACTATAGTCACCCACAGGGGTGCCTTTAAGTGCAATAGACTCCAATTCGGAGTAAGCGTGGCACCGGGCATTTTCCAAAGTCTGATGGAGAGACTATTACAAGGCATAAAAGGGGTCGTGCCTTATTTTGATGACATCTTAATAGCTGCCCTTACTAGAGAAGTATTAGAAAAATGACTCAGAATGGTTCTCCAAAAATTTAAAGACGCTGGCCTGAAGGTAAAAAAAGACAAGTGTCAACTTTGTATGGAGAGGGTGGAGTTCCTTGGATACCTTCTTGACAGACAGGGAATCCACCCCACCGAAAAAAAACTAACGGCAATCAAAAACACCCCAAGACCTAGAAATAAGACAGACCTCCAAGCCTTCCTGGGACTCATTAACTTTTATAACATCTTCTTGCCCCAGAAGGCGACTGTAGCTGAGCCCCTACACAGGCTACTCGACAAGAAGGCTTCCTGGGTCTGGGGACATCGGGAAGAACGAGCATTCCAACAAGTAAAAGACCTCTTAACCTCAGATGCTGTATTAATGCAGTATAACGAGACTTTGCCTTTAACTGTCACCTGCGACGCCTCACCGTTTGGAGTGGGAGCCATCTTGAGCCACGTCCTGCCAAACGGCAATGAGGCACCTATTGCTTTTTTCTCAAGGACCTTATCAAAGATTGAAAGAAACTATAGCCAGCTCGATAAAGAGGCTCTCGCTATTGTGTCTGCCATTAAGCGTTTCCATGAGTATGTATATGGAAGACCATTTGCCACAATCACCGATCACAAACCATTGCTTGGCATTTTAGCGGGAGACAAACCAACTCCCCACATTTTATCGCCAAGAATGACACGTTGGTCAGAGTTTCTAGCCGCATACGATTATCAACTGCGACACCGCCCGGGGAAAACCATTCCCCACGCTGACGCCTTGAGTTGTTCCCCGCTACCTGAAGCCATCGACGATCCAGCTCCAACCCTAACTGCACTCCAAATTGAAACTCTTCCCTCACCACCGCTGACTGCACGAGACATCGCCACAGAAACAAAACAGGATCCTGTTTTGGCACGAGTCCTCAGCTGGGTGGAACGAGGTTGGCCTGACAACGAATTCAATGACACCTTTGCGCCTTTCAAACATCGGCAGACAGAACTATTCTCTCAAAAGAGCTGCATTTTGTGAGGAGACAGAGTCGTCATCCCAGAGAAGCTACAACATAAAGTTTTAAAACTATTGCACGATGGTCATCCAGGCATCGTGCGAATGAAGGCACTGGCAAGAAGCTACGTGTGGTGGCCAGGTATAGATAAGCAGATAGAAGCCTGGGTGGCCACATGTAGCAAGTGCCAGGAAATTTGCGCTGCCCCACCAAAAGCAACTCCAACTGAGTGGGAAGCACCTCGCGGTCCCTGGTCCCGCATCCACATCGATTTTGCGGGACCCACAAAAGGGCACACTTTTCTTATAACAGTGGATGCCTATTCCAACTGGCCCGAGGTCCACAAAATGAAGAGCACCACCACAGAAGCAGTCATTAAAAAATTGAATAAATTATTTGCTACGCACGGATTGCCGGACGTTTTAGTCTCAGATAACGGGCCCCAGTTCACTGCCCTGGCATTTGAACAGTATCTAGCAGACAGGGGCATCCGCCATGCTTTAACATCGCCGGCTCACCCTGCGGCCAACAGCAGGGCTGAGCGAATGGTCCAATTCGTGAAGAAGACCTTACACAAAATGGAACATGGGGACATTGACGACAAGATAACCAGAATGCTTCTCCTCCAGCACATCACCCCACACAGCGCCACAAACAGAACTCCGGCCGAACTCCTGATGGGCTTCGCTCACACCTTGATCGCCTACACCCTACCTACACGCCAGAAAAGCCCTTGGGGTCCAGCAGCAAGTCTCGTGCGTTCAAGTTGGCGACTTAGTCTTTGCAAAAAACTTCTCAGGTGACCCACTGTGGGTCCCTGCTACCATAACTCAACTCACCGGGCCCAGATCCTACCGTTTGCAAACTGATGATGGAAAATTATGGAAGCGCCACATAGACCAGCTTCGCTCCAGACTGGCACCTACGCCCATCTTGTCCCCTGAATCTCAAACCGGGGGAGGGACATCGAGGAGGCCGAAAAAGAAATAGCAGACGACCTAACAATTGGAACTCAGCAGCCTACACAAACAATCATGGGATACTCACCTCCAGAAGGAGAACCGAACCGGGTGATTGCCTCACCACGTAGCAGCACCGCGATGCAAGCGAATCCAAGGAACCCCGATGACAGCATTGGCGAGAGCGGTGAGGACAGCCCCGAGTCACACAACGGAGCAGTGGGACCGTCTTCGCCATCCAGCTCAGCAAGCAGCCCACCAGAACCAGAGAAACCGGTGGAACAGCGCAGGTCAAGCAGACAGGTGAAGCGACCTGCCTACTTGCGAGAATACGTCACCCCACCCCTAAGACGGAACCTAGGGGGGAGGGGTGTTACGAACTAAGCTAATGCGTTCATTAACAACCCTAATAGTTTTACTTCAACAGCAGGCTCGTAATCCTGCACTTTTGAATGGCCCACGAATAGCGAGTTGTGATTGATCGTTTCTGGCTGATCTGATTGGCTGACAGCGGGTCGCCTCTGATTGGACACTTCTTAGAGCAGTAAACTCAAATCATTGGTTGTTTTGACAGCAGCCAGCTCTATAAAAGAGCTGCTGCTGCCCAAGTATTTTGCTCTGTTCTGAAGTCACTAATAAAGAGTTGAAGTCACAGTTCAATGCCTCGTCTCTGTTCCTTGCGCCCATGCTCAGTACTTAACAGAAACTTCCAGAGCCTGAGGCTGCAGCACCAAGGGTAGCAGCAGCAGAGATGCTCGCTCGGTTCTTCTCGTGCCCACCCAGCTGCTCGGGATTAAACCAAAACGCAACGCGCGGCGCTCCCAGGTACCTCAAAATGTTTTTCTTCTTGTTGTTCTTGTTGTTACGGGGATGGGGGAAAAGCGGGAGCAACTCAGACGCTGTTGTTGGAAACAGTGCTGGCGAGAGAGGCGCCAGCACCGGTGGGAACCGTGGAAGCTACGGAGGTCTGAGAAATGGCTGAAATGCTGCCGGTGGACATCCACGCTGACATGGCCCGCCTGCTGACCCGGGTCTGCAGTAAAGGCACTTGGTGGGGGTAGGGAGCCCTCCGCGCTCTGCCATGATCGGCTGTTAGGAGCAGCTGATAGCGAGGCGTAGCTGCCCATGGGGCGCTCCTAATGGCCTCCCCCCCCCAATTTCACATGTTTTAAAATAGGCCTAAATTTGGGGGGAGGGGCTTAATTTCATTTTATGCCTAGAAAACATGCTGGGTCTTCCTATGGGGGTGGGGTGTATTGTTGGAGAAACACGATAGCTGAGATATGCAGGATGTCTAACTCTTTCTTACTGTTATCAGTCCTCTAACCACCTAAAATTGATACAAGTATTACCCATGCATATTCTTTACGAATAAACATTCTTTGTTCTTGCCAGACAGACTCTACATTTACAAGCATCCCAGTTTACTTTCAAGTGCATGCCACAGCCTTGCTTTGTTTTAGCAGGCAGCCCATCATTCGTGAATGGGTCCGTCCCCCCCTCCACTGGGGTTCCTATTTGCATGCTTTAAAAGCTAAAAATGAACTAGTATGCACAAAGAGATTATGGCCATTCCTTGAAAACTATATACATCCAGGCCATAAAAACTAAAGTGCAAGTATATATACATGGTGCAAATGAAAATGAATAATCTATATATATATATAAGTGAAATACCACTCATGCATCATCACAAAATCTCCTACAAATTTGAAATTTGGCACCTATGTTCCTTTTGGCTTCTAGGTGCTCACTGAGAAAGGATTTTTTCAAAATATCCATCAGAGCATTAGTATTTTGTATATTATTATTAACATGCTCTGGTGCTAAGGAGTTCTACTCCCCCTTCCCACCTGAAAAGAAATCTGTTCCAAATGCAAAACACAGGCAGAGGAGAGGAGTTTCAGTTTTAGTTTCATAGCACCAAGCAGCTTTAGCACAGAACAGTTGAGCTAAGCCACGTCCAGGCTCCTTGCTGTCTCCTTCTTGCTCACACAGCAAATACTACTTCAGTTTCCAAACAGCCATCAACACTCTCACACACTGACAGGACGTTAGCCAGATGAATACTTATGGATGCTGGTAGGCAGAGGCAGAATTTATTTTTCCTTATTTTCCTCCCCAAAAACTAAGCCCAACCGCATAGTTTTGTAGTGAAGCACAGGTATCGAACTAGTACTAAATGATACTAAAAGATGTACAGAAACCCATATGGACACTAAGTAAGAGGAAATCAGTTGGTAACTGTATTGAAACCAAGTTGTGTTTTAATCCTGCCAGTGTTATGAATGGTTAATGTAGGATGCAAATTAATATAGGATGTACATAAAGCATATTATTGCTGCATTGCCCTTGTTGTAAAAATTAAGATTTATCTATCAAACACAACTTAACTGCAAACAAGCCAAGTCTGAATCACAGAAAAAGCAACTTGACCTGCAGGCTTCAGAAGTGCATATTATGAATACCCCAAAAATTCTTTCTACCATACCCAACAATAAGAAGACAAAATAATACATGTCGAGGAGCAGACAGATCTTTATCCTTCAGTCTGTCAACCCTGGAGATAGTTAAATATATAATGGTACCAAAGAGCTGGAATGTCACCAATAAAAAAAGAGATACAAAAACAGGTGCACGCTGTCAAATTACCGCATGCTTGGCAAGTCATGATTATCACTGTAACTATGGAATGCTACAAACCCCAGGAAAGCAAAGCTACTGAGCATGACAGCTGCAGCTCTCGACCTGCAGGGATGGGGGAGGGGGATGTTAAACAAGAGATATCCAGATAAAAACAAGAAATTGAAATAAAAGTCAGAAGTTATTAAGAGAAAAGACAGCACTCAGGCTAAAGGAACAGACCATTTGGAGATTAGACACACAAAAAGTGGTGGAGGAAAAGCAAACAAAATCTTGCAGTCTGAAGATTGCTTAAGGAAACTAGGAGAAATGTGGACAGGAAAGGGGATTGGGATAAGAAATATGTACAACAAATGAATGGTGGTTATAATTCAGAAGAGTAGCTGATTTGTTAAGGAAATAAAAAAGAACAGAAAGGTAACAACAGACAGCTTCTCTGTGTAATTTTTACTTCTGTTTTATGAAATAAATCTACAGCTCTTTTATTTCCAGAAATATAAAGTTCAGCATGCCATATAACAGTATTCTACCAAACAGCTCATTAAGCACCAGTGCTTTCAAACAGAACAGGCAATTCATATTAATGGATTACCTGCCGCAGCAGCCAAAAGAGCTAATACAATCCTTGGTTGTATAAACCAAGGCATAGAATCAAAATCACATGAAGTTTTACTACTACTTTATAAACCCTTCGTAAGACCACATCTGGAATACTGCATCCAAATGTTGAGACTTTGGTGGGGGGGGGGGTGCAAAGAGCAACTAAGACAATTAAGGGCCTGGAGACTAAAACATATGAAGAGCAGTTGCAGGATTTGGGTTTAACTAGTTTAGAGAAAAGGACTAGAGGTGACACGATAGCAGTATTGCAGTATTTGAGGGGCTGCCCCAAAGAAGAGGGGGTCAACTTATTTTCCAAAGCACCAGAAAGCAAGACAAGAAACAATGGATGGAACCTGATCAAGGAGAGAAGCAACTGAGAATTAAGGAGAAACTTCCTAACAGTGAGGACGATTGAGTGAAACAGCTTTGCCTTCAGAAGTTGTAGGTGCTTCATCACTGGAGGTTTTTAAGAAAACCAGGGGGTTGAACTAGAACACCTCCAAGGTCCCTTTCAGCTCTATTCTGGTTTATTGTTTTGGCAGGAGTGCATTGAGCCCCTGGTCAGAGCTGTTTCTCAGAATCCTTTGGAAAATTAAATTCTTATGTAGCCAAGAAGCTCACTGGGTGATCCTAACCCAATTACTGCTTCACAATTTTTATTCTACAAGACTGCTGTGAGAATAAAATAATCAGAGGAAAGACTATGTCATGCCTACATCAACTTCCTGAATAAAAGAAATGCCATAAATATAATGAATGCTTGCTGCAAATTAGACATATTCATTAACCCACTGTAGTGCAACCATTTAAAAGCAGACTTCCTTCAGCTGAATGTGCTCCTGGTAGCAATAAGAAATTATTTTCCATCCTCTTCTTATGAAAAAAAAATGATGGTGATTGATGATGATATATTGCATACAGATCAAGAATTTGTAGTGATCCTCCATGCAGGTCTGGTAAGGTTGATATAAGCAATGTACCTACTTGCCCAACAGGAAATAATCCTGTTAATTAGGATGATGGGAGTACAGTATAGCCCAATACATTTCAAGGGCTACACACTTAGAAATTTAAGTTTGTACTCTCTCCCTTTTAGTTGGTTTCTACCCCACTGGCATTTAATAGAAAACTCAGTAGTATTTCACTTGCAACAAGCTTCAGTGCCTAAGGGCTCATGCAAATTGAGACTGTCACCTTTTGTTTAAGAAAAAAAAAAAAGAACAGCTTTGCCCTTAAGAGAAGATTAGTGCTATGACAGATTTATGAAGTTCTAAATTGCAAAGCTGATCTCTCCATCCTATACTCTGAAGTGCCTGAATGAGAAAGGCTGCCTATACTTAGTAGATGCAAAGTCCAAAATGTAATAATACAATTATGTTTTCTTTGTGAATCCTTAAAAACAGAAGAAAAAATGATTGTCCGTTTGCAATACAGTACAGTACCATAAACGGAACACAGTGGCTCAGTGGCTAAGACGCTGAGCTAGTCGATCAGAAAGGTCGGCAGTTCATCAGCTCAAATCCCTAGCACTGCGTAATGGAGTGAGTTCCCGTTACTTGTCCCAGCTTCTGTCAACTTAGCAGTTCGAAAGCATGTAAAAATGCAAGTAGAAAAATAGGGACCACTATGATGGGAAGGTAACAGCATTCTGTGAGCTTTCAGTGTTTAATCATGCCGACCCCGACCATGGAGATGTCTTTGGACAACACTGGCTCTTCGGCTTTGTAACGGAGATTAGCACTGCCCCCTAGAGCCAGAAATGACTAGCACATATGTGCGAGGGGAACCTTTACTTTAGCTTACAGTACCATAAAACTGATTAAAGAAACAAGATTGCAGAAGGCCATATAAGATTGTTTAATAATACTGTGCTTCAAGTATTTAATTCCACAAGGTTTTTTTTTGTTGTTGTTAATTTCATCAAGAAAGATAGCTTTGCAAGGCCATGTGGACTAGACTTGTCAGATCCTCTCTTTGGTGGAAACTGTGTGTATCTGCTGACCACATACTGCTGGCAGAGTGTGTGCCTAGCAAGCAGATCAACAATGGATGAGATAGTCAACATGGCTTTATAAAGTTTCTATATTTTCTGTTAATGCAACAGGAGATTCACCTGAAATTCTCAACTGCTTTTGTTTAGCAAGAGTTCAAGATAACAAAAGCCAAAAAGGCATGACAAAAGTAATTCACAGTTATCACCACATTTGGTCTGTTGCAATGTGTTCCATGCAGGATTGCCATTGAAGATTATTTGAAAGCTACAATCCAAATAAGATGCAATGAACATGCAGCGGTAACTCATTCTCTTTTATTGGTTGCCAGGAGGCATCTAAGCCAATTCAAAGTTCTGTCATTATCTATGAAGCCCTATATAGCAATAGCATCACCACAGGTTACTCTAGGGATCACTTTATCCTATATATAAATTATCTCTATAAATCAGTAAAATAAATACATAATTCATGATTATCCTGTTAAAATTTCTAGAGTGGGTCTTCTAAAGGTCTTTCCTTCATTAAAGGCAGAGTAGCATGAACCAGAAAGGAGGTATCTTCTGTTGTTGGTCCCACATTACAGAATATGTTGACTTTAGTGGTGTGCTTAGTACATTCAGGAAGGTTTTGAAAATGTTTCTGCTTAAAAAAGTATTTAACACCTAGCTGTTGTCTATTGGGCAATCATTTTTCATTATTCTTTAATTACATTTTGTATGTGGGTATGGCTTACACAGTGGCTCAGTGACTAAGACGCTGAGCTTGTTGATCAGAAAGGTCAGCAGTTCGGCAGTTCAAATCCCTAGCACCGCGTTATGGAGTGAGCTCCCGTTACTTGTCCCAGCTTCTGCCAACCTAGCAGTTTGAAAGCATGTAAAAATGCAAGTAGAAAAATAGGGACGACATTGGTGGGAAGGTAACAGAGTTCCATGCGCCTTTGGTGTTTAGTCATGCCAGCCACATGACCACGGAGACGTCTTCCAACATCGCTGGCTCTTCTGCTTTGTAATGGAGATGAGCACTACTCCCTAGTGCCGGAAACCTAGTGCACATATGTGCAAGGGGAACCTTTATTTTTTACCTTATGGCTTATTATGGGGGATGTCCACACACTGCTGTCTTATTGAACATCCAAAATCTTTTGAATGAATAATATAAAAATTAGTGTAAATAAAAAACAATGTACTTCATCTTGTTCCCCCACAAGGCATATTTACTGCAGTTTGGGGGAATTTAAAAATAATAGGCAGTGGAATAATAGGAGATACTAAATCCTCCTACTCTTCCTCCTATATCTTTTGCATTCCCAAAGTTACATTATTTGCTAAGGAGAAACAGAATTGGACACCTAGATTGTATTCTTTTGAGTTGTTTCTTCCAACATTATCTGCAGCTTAATAAAGGGATAGTTATTAGCAACACAATAATGGGGTGAATGAGGCTAGTTTAAAGTAATAGCACAAGGAAAAATAATTCAATCCTCACTCATCTCACTCTTGAGATCATGTTTTTTTTAAATGTGATCTACAAGCTAGGCAGAACCTAACAAATTATTATTATTATTATTATTATTATTATTATTATTATTATTATTATTATTATTATTATTATTATTATTATTATTATTATTATTAATAGTATTTATGTAGACTTTCATCCATATAAGAAAAATGCAAACATTACATTTGAAAACTCCCACCTTAATACTTTTCCATCATTTCTTCCTTCTGTTTGTTGTTGGCTCTATCCCATATACCAAGGTTTTTCATTTTTTTTATTTCTCTTCTTCATGCAGATTTTCCAGTGTGCACTTGATGAAGTGCACAATTTTACCTCTCTGTCACCACATACCTTAATATTTCATTTCTTTTTTGCTCTCTCAATTCTAGACATAATTTCTACCTATCCAACCTGCATAGACACTAATCTTCCTGCCTTCATATTGATTTCATTCCTTATTCTTCCTTCTGGTCACATTGGTCCCTCATACCCTCCTTTGTTAACCCACATCTTCAGTTTTGAACTCCCACTCAGCATCATTGTTGTTGTTTCCTGTGTTGATCACAATTTACTCCTGTCTAAAATTGCCTGTTTCTCATCTCCCTACCTCCAATCTGATCACTCAATCATCCTCCAATATTCTATCTATTAACCTCCCTGACTTCTCCATTATTGCCAGCCTTTACTATCCTTCCCATCTAAGACTGCCACCTGCAAAGATATTCAACTCATACACACATATCCAACCTCCTACACACCGCAGGCTCTTATCTAATTTCCCTTTCTTCATACATTAGTACTGTACCTTGAATTTACCAGGCATATTTGCTTTGCCTCCCCCCAAAATGTGAACTCTTTATGACAGTAAGCTCTCTCTTCTCTGTGTTCATAAAGTCCTGAGAAAAATGCACAAAGCTATATTGGAGCTATGGCTTCCTGCGACTCATTTTTGATTATTTGTAATAAACATGTCCTTGCAGCTACCCCTAATTCATCTCTCCCTTCAAATATTAACACAGAATACAACAAGAGCCAAGCAAATGTTACTATGAGAGAAATAGAAGGCCACTTAAGAGTAGTGATGGAAACAAAGCAATAGAATATGCAATAATGCTACCAAGCCTAAACTGACATTGTAGTCTGCTACTGAAATCCTCCCCCTGGCTATGCATGCAACCCAAAGAGCTGACTAGAGAAACCAGTAAAATAACATTCAAGCAATGCATTTCAACTAATATTGTATGAGAACCAGGGTACCATCCTGTGTACAGTTCAAGAAAGTGAGGTGTGGAAGATAACAGTGTACAAATCTTATGCCCACATTGGATTCTTGATAAATTCTGAGTTAATAGGGAGTTTTCATATCACACAATCCATCCAAGCCTTTAATCTGGAGAACACAGGTATGGAACATGAAAAAGCTATTCACTCTTCTTCTGAAGAATACTATTCATCATCAAGCAACAAAACTAGCCAATCAAGGAGGCATATAGTCATCATTTCCCTTAAAATTAGCACGTAATGTCCTGTGGAACTTGTAGCCAGTCACCCATTCCAATATATATTAGAAACACCCATAATTTGTTTGTCAAAAGCAGATTGGTAGAACCCTTTGATCTGAAGGTGACAAAGGTCAACAGCAGGAAAGAGCCTAACAAACATGAATTATTCCCTCCGTAATCCATACAGGATGCTAGAGCAATATCCCAAATGGCTAACTGTTTCTCAAATACCCAAGGACAATTTTCTCTTCTCAATTTTTTTTTCTCTTCCAGAATCAACAAACGCTGATCCCTAAAGGCCAGTAAATCTATGCATGAGTAGTCATGCATTGTGTAATTTGAAATTAATGAATAAAGAATATTTTTGTTGTACAGTGTTATCTTGAACTACCTATGAGGATGCCAAAATATTGTTTCTGTATCATAGCAGCTCTTTTAGATAGGCTGATTTGCTCAAGGTCACTCAAGCAGGTGTATACAAATAGAAGATTTGAAATATGTTTTTTCTCATATCAGATGCTGCAATAACTAATAAACTGCTTCGGTCAAATTCATTTATTAAATGAGTAACATTTTCTCTATTTTAAAATGTAACTAAATTTTCAAATGAATGAACAACTATAAGAAGAAAATGGATTTGACATTCCATCAAGAATTTGTAATTTATACTAAATAAAGGTGTTGGACTTACATAAGAAAGAAAACTCATCAGTGTTATCCTCTCCCTTTTTAAATGACCAAATGATGGTTGAACAGCACAATCCTATCTTACTACAGCCAGAATAAATCAACAATTCATTAACATTTTCACAAACACTTAAGAAAATATGAGGATTTCATGGGCTTGATTATTTAGCATAATCAAACTTTATACTAGTCCGAATCAGTATTACTTTTTATTTTCATAGAGCAAAATATTTCACTACAATGCACTTCCACACAGAAGAAAATAAAATTTCTCTAATCATACTATAGTGCATCTCATGATGCCCTATCTCCTGGATACATCATTGAAAATAAATGCTCATTACAGGGGCAGCTTTATTACATAATAAATCTGATCTTTATTTGGTATCACACTCCATACAAAGAGACTTTTCCACTACCACCACAGTACCTCAAGTGTCCATATAAATTTCCCTTAAAAACTTTGACTTCTCTCTATAGTCTCCAGTAATTTTACATGCAAGTTGTTAAAGAAATAAGTTGGTATCTGATGAGTCACAGAATCCATTAGCTTGGACTGACCTACATAACTACAGACTCAGTTATGCATTCTCCATCTGTCTAGATGGCTTTGCATCATGCCAGCTCTACACTGAGCTGAAGTGCCAGTTATTCCTAGAATGATCAGGATGAGTAAACATTTCTAGCTATTAAATACAGAAAATTGGAGAACTATATCAGCAACTCAACATAGAAATAATGCTCGTTTTAAGAGCTAAAGCAAGATTTGAGATGACACTTTTCCAAGATTTAGTTACAAATATTTCAAAAAGGGCTATTATTAAAGTATACAATATGTTTCTGTCTTCCTCTACCTTGATGAACATTCTGAAAGTGCTGATCATCACAGAATAATCAAGTTTAACAGGTTAGACATAATATATGCTTTTATTGTTGTTAATATATCATGACCTCCTTTCATTCAAACTACTGTTTCTTTTTTGGTCAGGTTTTTTTTTTGGCTGATGCTTTTAACACGTTTCTATGGTTACTAACCAAGGTCACATCACAAAAGCCTGGACAGCAAGCAGTTCAGAAAGACAAAAGGCAGTTCACATTTTTCACTGTATTAAATAATGTATGAATGTTAAGATGGGGAAGGGGTTAAAATGAAAAGTGTGCATTCCTAAAAGGAGATCTCAGCTATGAAGGACAGTAGAGCATACAAAGATTAGTCAAAGCATGCTAATGGTTACAAGGGCTTTGACTAATCTTTGTATGCCATGAATGTTTAAGTTAATATGTAGATGCCTATGTGTCTGTACACAAATATAAATAGCACAACATGCACATTTCTAAAAAAACATAAATCAATATCTTTATTGATAATTACAAAAATATGATATAGTAGGACTATGCTAAGATTCATCTATCTGAAGTCTTGAAAGACCAACAATAGATTTAATATTAGGCTTCCCTGGCTGGAATATAAAGCACCTTACAAATGGTGTCCATTAACACGAGATAAGGGGCCTATCTATATTTTTCCCATGAAAAAGCAATAATTTTGAGAAAATCGGTTTATGGTGGATTGACTGATTGGTTGATTGACTGAGATGTGAGTCAGTATTATTCCTGGTGACTGCTTGCAGTTTTCTTGGCAGTGTTTTCAAAACTGGCTGATCATTGCTTGCTTCCTAAGGATGAGAGAAAGTGACTGGTCCAAAGTCAACCTGCTGGCTTTGTGCCTGAAGCAGGATTAGAATCCACAGCCTCCAGGTTTCTAGCCTAGTGCCTTAACTACCACACTAAATTGGTTATGGTGATATAATCATATTTATTTACCTTATATATAAAGAGTGTGGAAATTACAGTTACCAGCAATTTACCTCATGCATCCAATGGTGAAAAAAGGCAGAAGCTGTAATCCAGGAGCTCCTGGGACCCATTTCTACTTAGTTTTTATAAGAGGACTCTACAGAGTGCACATCTAGAAGAACGTGTCACCAGCTTCAAGTTCCTGGGGATCCACCTCTCTGAGGATCTGTCCTGGCAGATCAACACCATCAAGAAAGCTCACCAACGCCTCTTCTTTCTGAGATTACTGAGGAAGAACCACCTTTCCCCAACTATTCTGATCAAATTCTACCGCTGTGCAGTCGAGAGCATCCTAACCAGCTGTATCTCAGTCTGGTATGGAAATTGCACCATTAAAGAAAGGAAGGCATTACAGAGGGTGGTGAAAACCGCCCAGCGCATTATAGGGATCCCACTTCCTGCCATTGTGGACATTCAGAGGAAAAGATGTCTGCGAAAAGCCCACAGCATCGTTAAGGACTTCTCCCATCCAGCCCATAAACTGTTTACCCTTCTTCCATCTGAGAAGAGGTTCAGGTGCCTGCAGTCTAAGACCAGCAGGCTAAGGAACAGCTTCTACCATACAGCGGTCTCCTTATTGAACTCCTCAACTCGTCTATCCCCACACACTGATACTTTTCCTGATAATATATAACATATTCATAAACATATTTGTATATCTGAATATACATACATACATACATACATACATACATACATATATATATATATATTCTTAAGTTTTGCAGGTACTTACATGTATGGCATTCAGCTTTGTTCGGGTATTTCCCACGTCATTGTAGTTGTGCTTTTAAAGTTGTAGCAACATTTCAGCAGAATCTCATCTGCCATCATCAGGCTTCTGTATAGATGAACACTATACAGAAGTCTGATGATGGCAGATGAGTTTCTGCCAAAATGTTGCTACAACTTTAAAAGCACAGCTATAATGACGTGGGAAAATACCCGAACAAAGCTGAATACCATACATGTAAGTACCCGTGAAAACTTAAGAAAACATACATACATATACATATACATATACATATACATATACATATACATATACATATACATATACATATACATATACATACATACATACATACATACATACATACATACATACATACATACATATATATATATATATATATATATATATATATATATATATATATATATATATACTTCATTGCTGTTTTGCACTTCTGGTTAGATGCTAACTGCATTTCATTGCCTGTGGCAATGACAATAAAGTTGAATCTAATCTAATCTAATGCATACTGTAAGTCCATATAACAGCTTTCAATAACAGTCATTATGGGCAAAACTAAGAATATAGGCACAAATTTAGGTTGTCCAAGAGTAATCATTTATATCCAAATATCAACAGATAGTTCAAGGAGAGATATTTATTGTGCAATTGCCATGCCTCAAGCACAAAACATTTATGTTCCATATTTGTAATAGTTATCTTTTTCTTCCTACTCGTGAAAACCTATTAAGGAAAGGAAAATGAAGCAACTGCATAATGCCTTTTGCAGTGTAGTACTACTAGAAGATATTCATCTGGAAGAACGCAAAGAAGGGAAACTATGCTTCCCATTGCAACTATCCCATCATTATCCTGAAATGGCATACAAAACAATCCAAAGCTTCCTATACAGTGCTACCCACAGTTCACAATGAATAGCCAAGTGAACAATTTATTAGAACTAATTGAAGTGCCTGAGCCTTGGAAGTAAAGCACATTAGTCATTTAGCAGTTTTTACTAATGTTGCAATGCTTTTGTTGCCATTTCATTACTGCTCCAATGGCCTAATCATATGCTCAGTCACTGTTCAATCAGAACCCCGACTCCTGACAAGCTGTCTTGTCAGGTTTAAAACTGGTAAGAACTCTGCTCTCTCAGTCACCTCAATTATTGACCGTATTTTATGGTCAATCTAATGGCCAAATGGTTATCAGCAAACCATCAGGTGCCTGTAATAGGAGAGTGACCCTCAGTTTATATGTATCATTAATGTTCATTAGCAAATAATTAGATTCTTTAATCTGAAAACTCAGAAGCATACAAATATGACTGAACATCTGATTCTAGAAATAAGTGTACTAAAAGGTTTTCTTTAAAGATAAAGAAGCTAAGTGCTGCTCTGGGCATTTGAGCTACAGAATTTAACTTGGAAGGGTCCCCCCTCCCCCCAATCAAATGTAATTCAATGCAGGAATCCAAATTAAAACATCCCTGACAGATGGTTGCCTAGCCTTCATTTCCACATATCCAGTGAAAGGGAACCCATGACCTCTCTGGGTAATTGGTTTCCCTGTTGATGTTTTCCTAATATTCAATTAGGAAACTGAAGGAATAGAACATACAAATTACTGAACAGACATTTTCAACACTACAAAAGAATGTTCATATATAAGCAGAACGCAATCAAGACAAGGTTGTGTGAGTAAGGCTGCAATGTTGTAAACATTTCATTTTCTTCACCTAAATTCCATTGTATTCTAGAGTAGCCGTCCCCAATCTGGTGTACAGTGTCCAGACATAGTAAATCTCAGCAGCCCGCCCCCAACTCTCAACTGATATGTCCAACCAGAAGATATAGGGTAGATGTGTCAAACATGTAGCCCGCAATAGGCTGTGCAGTTGGCCCACGGTTCATCCAAGAGAAACTGAGGGACCAGCCCCTGCTGCCCTAGGCCTGGCCACACCTACCCAGTCAGTCGTGATGACTAGACCACACCCATCCCAGCCCCCCAAGGGCAAACAAATTCCTGATGCACCCCACAACGGGATGACATCCCTGATATAGAGGAATTCAGGAATTGGCTTTCTATTTAAAATATTATTGTGGTACCAGTTTTTCTAAAGTGTTCCTGTGCAAAAAAAAATTGGGGAGGGGAAGCAAGAAGACAAAGAGAAATAATACATATTCCTTTGGAGGCAAATGAATAAAAATATCAAATATAACACCAGTACATAATTCAGCCTGATGAATTTAAGCAACCATTTTTAAATGATAATTTTTCACTCAAAATGGATATATATTCTGCATTTATGGAAAGTAACAAAATAACTTCTTACCAAGTTATGTAGATAACTTGGATACTATCTATAAAAAGACAGATGGAATCAGTGTGAGATTAAAATAATGGCTTTTAAATATACAGTACAATATATTATTCAGGTATTCTTTCTCTTTTGCAGTTCAGCAGGAAGAAGAATCATGCCAAAAGGCTCCATCTTAGACTTTGCATAGGCTGACTAGAGAAGTTGCCCTTCCTAGTACCTGACATACAACATATAGAGAGGGCATCATGCAATATGCCAAAAAATTGGGGGGGGGATTTATTATTTTATTTAATGCCATGCAAAAAGCAAAATAATTGCTTATTTATCATTCTGTGTGAAGGTTATCTAAACCAGCAATCCCCAACAACGTTTCGGCAGAATCTCATATGCCATCATCAGGCTTCTGTATTGTGTTCGTCTGTGAGTCAGACTTTCACAGCCATTTCAGATTTAAATTTGGGGCAAGCCTACTGCTGTGCCCGAATGGTTTTTTTTTTCTTTATCCTGATTGGTTGGGAGTCTTGTTCTGTGTTTATTGGTCTTGGAGTTTGCTGTGTTCTGCTTGATTGCTGTTTCTAATATCTTCTGTCTGTTTTGTGGCTTTTTTTGTCTTGATTGCCTGGCAACATTGTGTTCCTGTATTGGAAGCTTTTAGTGCAGCTTGGCTCCGAGTAAATGGACGGCTATCATTTATTAGGAAGCTAGGTTTCATCTGGGTGCCTGGTGGGGGTGTGTTTGAGCTGGAGGTATCGGGGGGGATCTGTTTGTGCCCAGGTGTTGCCTGGCTTGTGGTGTGGAGATTTTTTTGTGTGTGAGCACAGGCTTCCAAATAATTGACAGTCTGGTGGAATCATCTCTTCTATTCATGCTTTCAGGTCTTTTTTCAATCTCTATGGCTTCTCTGATAATTCTGTGGCTGGGGTTTTCTATAGTGGCTAGGGTTTTGGTGCCATTGAAGTCAATGCTATGACCTGTGGCTTTCATGTGTTGGACTAGTGAGGAAGTGTGTTCCAGCTTTTTTACTGCATTTTTGTGTTCATCTAGGCGGGTACTTATTCTTCCATTGGTCTGTCCAATGTACGTGGCAAGGCATGATGCACAGGGGACTTCATATATGCCTTGGTTTTCCAGGTCAATTTTATCTTTGGGGTTTCTTAGGATGGCTGCTATTTTTCTGTCTGTTTTGAAGGCAGTCTTGATGTGATGCCTGTGTAGTATCTTACTGATTTTGTCTGTAGTACCTCTTATGTAGGGCAAGACAGCTGTTCCATAGGTCTGTTCATTTTCCAGGTCTCCATTATGTCTCAGTGTGTTTTTGTGGATCAGGCCAGTGATTTTGCTTTTGTGGAAGCTGTTGGCTGTCAGTACTTTAGTCAGGGTGCATAGGCTCACCTCTACAGAATCTTGCCAAATTTTTTGCCAAACAACTCCATCCCTACACAGAATCCATCACCTCACATGTACAAAACTCCTTCCACTTCATAGAAACAATAAAGAAACAAAACCTACAACCCAGCGACCTACTCATGAGCTTCAATGCCATATCCTTCTTCACCCAAGTACCCATCAAAGAAGCCTTGACAGCCATCCAAAAAAAATACAACCTCCCCAAACACATCCTAGATCTGACCAACCACTGCCTAACCAACACATACTTCATCCACAATGGACAAAGATACAAACAGATAGAAGGAGCACCCATGGGATCACCCCTCTCACCTGTCATCGCTAACCTATACATGGAACACTTTGAAACCTACATTCTAGACAAATCCGAACACAAACCCAGACTCTGGCTTAGATATGTAGATGACACTTTCGTAATTTAGCCACACGGGAAAGAAAAACTGGACAACTTCCTCACACATCTTAACAAGCTACATCCCAAAATACAATTCACCATGGAAACAGAAACCAACAACCAACTTCCCTTCCTGGACGTCCTAATTTACAAAAAACCCAAAGGCTCCCTAGGACACACCATCTACCAGAAAAAAACACATACCAACCGCTACTTATATGCACAATCCCATCACCACCCTGTACAGATCAACTCCGTAGCCAAGACCCTCATCTCCAGAACCAAACGCCTAGCTGACAAAGACCACCTGAGAACAGAACTACACACCCTCACTAACGTATTAATTTCCAACGGATTCCAAAGAAACACAATTACCAACCTAATCCAAAGAGAGATACCCCCAAAAAACCAAGACACAGAACAAGACAACAGTATCATACTCCTCCCCTACATCAAACGCACCACAGACAAAATCAGCAAAATTCTCCACAAACACAATATCAGGACAGCCTTCGGCACTGACCAAAAAATTGCCAACATCCTAAGAAACCCCAAAGACAAGATCCAGCTAGAAAACCAAGGAGTTTATGAAATACCATGCAACAATTGCCCAGCCACATACATTGGACAAACCAACAGGAGAATCAATGCACGCATCGCAGAACACAAAAACACAGTCAGAAAAGAAGAGAATACTTCCTTCCTCTTCCAGCACCTTAAAGCCACAGGACATGAAATTAATTTTGAAGGAACCAAATTAATATCCAACACTGAAAAATCCAGCAAGAGAATAATCAGGGAAGCCATTGAAATAGAGAAACACCCCCATAACATGAATAAATGGGATGATACCTCCCGCCTACCAGACATCTGGAAACTAGCCCTCACCAACAAACAAGTCCCAGCCACGAAAACCAACACCAGACCCAAAACAACACGGGACATCACCGCCAATCCCCTCATCAGACCCAGGCCCAAACCCATCCTATAAACGAAGGACAACCACCATCCAGAAACCAGACCATGGCTGCTTCACCAGCTGTCGCACCCCCCGACCCCAAAACCAAACAAGCTGACACACGCCAAGAACACAGACCCAGACTCCAAACTCGAAGCCAGACCAAAACCCAGAATGCTACATCACAGCCACTCGCTCACGCTATCACATCAGAAAACTCAGGAAATTACACCACAAGAACTCTAGACATTGCAACACAGCAAATGACCCAGGAAATCACAGCACAAGACCAAGGATACCACAGTAATAAAACTCACAAGGTCATCACACAACCCATTACCCAAGCCATTACAACACAGGAGGCTAATAGAAAAGAGATCAAAACACAAACGACCCAGGAGATCACAACACAGGACCCAGGATACCACAACAAAAGAACTCGCAAGGCCATCACACAACCCATTACCCAAGCTGTTAAAACATGAGAGGCTAATGGAAAAAAGATCACTACAAAACAAACGACCCAGGAGATTTCAGCACAAGATCCAGGATATCTCCACAACAAAACTCACAAGGACATCACACAGCCCATTATACTAACATCAACTCCATCAACCGATCAAGAGGCAGCAGCGCAGCCAACCAGCCAAGCACACCAGCCCCCCATTATTTATAGACAGACAGCAGCTCTGATCACACACTGCTTGCACTGGCACGGCCGAAAGCACCAGCTTGAGGATGGTGAGTGGGACCTCGCCAAAACGTCCAGCCAAGATACTCTTAATCTTACATGGGAAAACACCCGAACACACCTAGACAGACAGACAGACAGACAGACAGACAGACAGACAGACAGACAGACAGACAGACATACATACATACATACATATATGGATCGTTGGTTATTTGGGTTTTCTCTCAGATGATTGGAAGTATCTGGCACGTTGATGAAGTCTCATTCATCATCTTCAGGCTTGTGTCTTCAGCTTTCTGCTTCTCAGAGTAATGTACATTACTTTGAGAAGCAGAAAGCTGAAGACACAAGCCTGAAGATGATGAATGAGACTTCATCGAAACGTTGCCTAGATACTTCCAATTTTACGCGGGAGAAAACCCAAATAACCAAAGATCCATATACAAATACCCGCGAGAACCTCAGAAAACATATATGTGTGTGTGTGTGTGTGTGTGGGTGTGTGTACATACATACACACACACACTCATTCCAATTCAATTCTATCATTAATATTAGTTAGAATCTTAACATCCTTAAATTTCTGTTCAATTGAATATCATACTTCCTTATTATAAACTTTCCATAATTAATTCTTTTTTTCCATATTTCTCTTCACTTATATTTTTATAAATCATTAATAATAATAATGTTCCCATCCTTTCCAAATTTCACTCTCTCATTCACTTTATTTCATTTATTTATTAACAAACATTCCACTGCATTACAATAAGTATTTTATCCATCCATCATTTTAATCATACATTTTTCATATTTTCTAAAATTATTTCTATTTCTAATATAACAATACTATGTTATGTACCTTTGCAGAATCTCTTTTTCAATTAAATTTTCACCCATTATCTCTAAATAGGCTTATACTTTCAATCCTTATACATTTTCCCTGTTTCTCTATATCCCTGTTTCTGTCGTTTATAACTTCTTTTCCTTTCCTTCTTCCCCCTCTTCTTCTCCCTCCCTTTTTTGCCCCCTTGTCTCTCTACTTCTAATTCTCTCTTCTGTGATTCTCTCTTCTGTTGCTTCCTAATATTGTAATTATTTTTCAAATTATTCTTTTTTGGGCTGTTTTTTCAAATCTTAAACTTTTCACTCTCTTTCCCCCCTTTCCTTTTTTCCCCACATAAAATTACTTGATCATTAAAGACGGCTTCTTCTTTGTCCCAACCTTCTTGTTCTACAAGCGTTTCTTGTTGTTTCTCATAGTTCCAGATCTCCATTTATAAAAATTGAAATATGAAGCCAAAAGAACCTCTTCCTTCTTGTGCATCTTCTTTTGTTTTTTAAGTTCCATTTTCAATTCTTCTAAAAGTGATGCCATTTAAACACTTTTAAACAACCACCCAGTTGATTTTAGTCATTTAAATCCAATAGCCAAAAATCCAAAAATCACCAAGTAATCCAAATAATCTAAAGCTGTTTCTTCTTGCTTCTTTTTCCACTTTCTCTTCCCGGGTTCTATTATTTTGTTACAAAGTTTCAGTTAGAATGTATCTTTTAGGAATCTTGTTAAAGTTTCACTATAAGTTCCTTTTAGTTCCAGGCAGTCTCCTCCATTTTTCCAGATCCCCCTTTTATTCTTTCCTTTTCTCTCCTTTCCTGCTTTTAAAGGTTTTTGAGTATCCAAAAGTCTTTATTATCCCTTGACGCTTTTATTTTCAGCTTAAATGCCTATTGATGTCAAAGTGGATTTTTGTCAATTTCTTACTTAAATCTCTTAGCTGTCAATATAAGGAAGGGAAGAAAAAAGCCAAATCCTTTCCCTTCCCTCTCTTCTTTGCTGCTTCAAAGTCTTCTTTGGGAACAGTGTTATTTTTATAGTTCAAATTCCAGGGTACCTTACATTGTTGCTTTTTCAGTTTAACCTGGTCAACCAAAACTTTCTCTTCTTATCTTCCTCCTGCACATTCTTTTCCGATTAGCGAGTTCTTCTTTGAGGTGGCCATTTCTGACCACCGCTGCAACCGCTTTGGGAAAGGGAGTAATGGCCAGCTGAGGAGGAGAGATGCAGCTCTCCTCGACCCTGCTGGTGGTCTCCCCCTCTTCACCACCTCTACGGGATGTCTTAGCCCCGAATCCAGCTGGCTCGGGGCACTCCGGCGGCAAGCACGGATCGAAACTGTGCACGATTACAGATTTCGGTCCATTGCCGAAGAAGCTCAAACTGGAAGCCCCACAGCCTAGTTCCTAATAAGCTATGGACTGGGACCGGTCCATGGACCGGGAGTTGGGAATCCCAATCTAAACAGCTGTGAAGGAATTGTTTAAAAATATTGAAAGATTCCCTTAGGACATGAGGTGGGGAGGCTCTTCAAGTTATTCTGGACTAATAGCTCAGTTTTCTTGGCAAGATTTTCAGAAAATATTTCCTTCTTCCTAGGGTATACAGAGAGGGCAACTTGGCCCAAATTCACCCAGCTGCTTTTTAGGTCTAAAGTGGAATAAAAACTTATGGTCTCCTGATTTTCTAGTCTGGTGTCTTAACCTCTATTTCTTTCTATTCCAAATTTTAAAGGGTAGTCTTTTCTAATTTTTCCAGGAACCTAGACTTTCTGAATGCACAAGCTCCTGGCAGTCTTTTCCAAAGCTTCTGAATCAGAAAATCTTACAAGAGGATCCTACTTCATCATAAATAAGGTCCATAAGCAAACTTATGTGGATGACCAATTCCTTTTTTCCCCCTATTGTTGTTAATTGTTACAGCTTCCCATAAAGAATGCTGGGACTTATCTTGTGATACAATTGCTATGAACTCTTGTTAAGAAAGACCACAACATTTCTCCAAGAGCACAGGAAGAAAAGGAATTCACTATAAACTCTACAAATAAGGGGGGGAACCAATGTTGGCAGTAGAATTATATACTTTTATAACACAGGCAGGTTTTTTTTTCCTTTTGGCAAAGCAGAGCCAAAAAGGCAGGATTTCCAGCAGATGCACAGTGGGTAGAAAGAGTTACTTAATTTTGCCATCAGTTTCTTCTCACAATTTCCTGTAGCTCACAAAGCTCCCCTCACTAAGGGTTTCAGACTTGTGCTGCCATGTATAATAATTACATTATCCAAACAGCCTCACTGCATTCAATTACTTGAGCAGTCCCCAAAAGGAAGAAAGTTTAAGAACATTCGATTTACCGCTATTTAATATTCAATGCAGCAGTATTACCTTATGAAGAAAGAAGCCGCTGCTGAAGTACCTGTGGAGACGCCAGCAGGAGCAACCAAACTCTGGGAACTGCCAGTCCCCATCTGGTCACAGTTGTTTTGTCCTGAGGTAACTTGAAAATTAGAACCTTCTTTTCCACACTCTCCTGTTGTTGCCTCCTATGAAAAATTAAATTAATTTTAGTTTAAAACAGAGTAATTTAAAATATTGTTAAAGATGAAGCATTTATTAGCCCGGTTTTGAAATAATATGAAAATTAGAAGGAAGTCCAAATGCTACAGAGGGCATAATTAAAACTAAACATCACTATGAGAAACTAGAGATTGAGAAGCCTGTTGCAGAACTGCAGTTCCCTGCATGCCTCATAATTTGCCCCTCTAGGTAGGACTGAAGGGAGTCTTTTTACATGCAATAGTTCTCACTTGCTTAAGATGATATTGAATATTTAAGTATCATGCAAGAGCAATTACCCAAAAATGGTATTAATACTATTAATTATATACATTTCAATTAACAGCATGATTTAAGATAAATAAAGGGCTTTTTGAATTAATCTTTGAAAAAGACAGAATTGATTACTTGCCTAGTTGTATCACATTACTATTACCATAGAATTCTGCAACTCCAATTTCAATAATTCTGGAAGATGCGGATGGGGAAAAACTGGACTGACCTTTTGCATGCTAAATTACTATTTAAATGAATAAACTAATTGTAATAGTAGTATGTGACACTTATCTTAAATCATGCTCTTTGGGGATATAGCCTGGGACATATACAAGGCAATTCCTACCAATGTACTTACAAGCTTTGTTAGGCCAATAAAATGGGGGTGAAGGTAGAATATAGTTTGGAATACTGTTTGGGAGACATAGCAAACATAGATCTTTTTAAAATATCTAAATGAAGAGACAAAAACATTTTAATGAAAAGAAAAAGAATTACATATTGTTGAAAATCAAAAGATGCCTTTGAAAGATCCATATCATGTTGTTGCACTGCTTCAAACTAAGTTCCATACCTGTGTTCTCCTACCACCATTTATGTCCAGCAGTTGAGCTGATTTATATCTTTCTCAACAAGGTCCAGCCCAAAATTATTTATTTATGACTGTGTGGGTGAGAGCGCAAGCAAGTGCAAAACATAAAGACTGTAATGATCCCATCTGCTATGTTGAATGTTCTACCAAATTTATGGACCTCTTTTCTTATTGGGGAAAATTTTCATTACATCCTGCTCTGAGCTGTAGCAGATACAATATTCTGTTTACAGGACCTCAAAAGGAAAGGGATTTGACAGTTTCATGAGTCATCTTTCACAGCTACCCTTAGATTAATAGACTGGCTGATTAATTTATTTGTATAAGATCAGAAAAATTCACCCTGCACTGCTGATTTTACTTTAAAATGTATCTTCAATTATTTGGATTTTTTTTTTCCTCTGCAAAAAATCATCACAAGTATTGCTCTATGCCTTGCATCCTAGCCAAAGGAAGTAGGATGAGAACTGACAAAAATACTGTTTTCCCTTCCATGGACAGGCCACTATGTTGCTAGAGATGTTTCTTTCCCTGAATCTCAACAAGACGGGAGTTACCAGCAATTCATTTTCTTTCCTCAGCTAAGTAGTAGATATGGAGAACTGTAGTCTTCCAGAATCATCTTCCTAACACACAGGCAATCTTCAGCTATCTGTTCTTGAGCCTTTATGCAGTTATTATTTAGGATACTTCTCCCCTTCTCCATCACTCCATACTCTGCGACAACATGCAACCATGTTTACAACTTCTGAGAAAAGCACCAGGTTCCAAAATGGATAGCAAGCTATCCTTTCAGCATCACGGCAAGCTGCTATTTTTAAAAAGTAATAAGCTATATATTTTACATTCTCCTGTTAGTCAACTAGAAGAGAGTGACTTGAAAAGTGTATGGCATTAGCAAAGACAACAAGTTGCTTTTGAACTTGGTTAGTGAGAGAATCAGAAACTGAATAAGGCAGTGTGGAAATGTCCAGTTTCTCAAAGACTGTGAGATAATAGTATTTCCAGTTATAAGTAAGAGACAAGAGAAGAGGGATTACTTAGGAAGAAACTAAAAAGGCCTGTGTAGCTCTGGCCACTCACAAAGAATGGCAACAGATCCTGGAAGAGATATTAGTGAAGAATCAAAAATTACAAACGGAACAGAAGGACATTTACAAGACAATTTACAAATTGTCGTCTGCAAAATTTGGAAGCTGACATGCTTTGGATTACATCAATTGAACAGAATGTTTAATCCAGCCTTTCTGAACTTGATGCTCTCCAGATATGTTGAGCTATAATTCTCATCATCTGTAGCCATCCTGATCCAGGTCTGATGGGAGCTGCAGTGCAACATTTCTGGGAGAGTGCCTAATTGTGGAAGGCTGATCTAAGCCTATTGTGCTGTCATATGTTTGCAAACCTCTCATGTCTAGCTGACAAGCTATTTTACTCATCTTTCCTGTATTCTGTACAGCCCATAATAAGTAATTAAAAGAAGTCATATGCAACACCAAGCAAGATTAAAAGCATGACCAGAGAAACATAACACGAATAATGCAGAAAATCTTTGTTACAGGTAATGTACTGTTAAACGATCTGACAAGCACGAAAAGATAGAACACTACAAACAGAATGGTTTTGTTTTACCGAATTATTGGTGCCTGGTAGAATTGCTTATCTGTCTGTGTTATAACTGTCAAGGATTATTTCTCAGTCTCACATCTCTTCAAGCATCTTATATTTTAAGAAGAACTTGCCAAAGAGTCACAGAAGCCAATGCAGCTCACACAGCAGCAGTTTTACATAGGCATATTGTAAAATACCCAAAACTGTAAGTGTGATTGAATTCTGGACCAGGTGAAACTTCCAAACGCTTTTCAAGGGCAGTCCCACATACAAAATGTGGCAGTAGTCCAACTCTGAGGTGCTGGTCATTGTGTGTGACAATGACCAGCACCTCCCAATCCAGGAATGGTCACAACTGGATGGTTTAGACTGAGAAGCTAAAATGGAGAAGTTGGCTAAGAGATTGAAGCATCTTGCTTTGAGGTCCTTAGAGGAAAAGTGGGATAGAAATGTTCATCCCTATTGTCTTATGTGATATATACCTATCATGGGTTGTGAAAAATCATCAATACCAGAGGTGTTAAACTGGTGGCCCATGGGCCGGATGCGTCATGTGCAGGCCATGCCCACCCCAGCTCTACAAATGGGGGGAAAATTCGCAAAATGTTACGTGATGGCAATGTGATGCCATGAGTTTGACAGCTGTGATCTATACTATCCTTCAGATAGTATCCCCAGCTAGACTGATTTATAATTATAATACCTTCTTTTGATCCATCTAAAAAGCCACTGATGTGTGTGTACCAATATGAGAAATGCAATCCCATTCAAGTATTTTCTTAGAAATGTCCAGGAAATCTTTTAAAAATGTTTAATTAGATCAGATGCCACAATACATATTTTTCACTAGGGTTATCCACTATATGAGATAATGTGCATTTCTGTCATCTGATATACTACTCTGACATTTCAAACTAATTAGTTAAAATAAATTTAGCCAAAAAGAGACAGTGTTGTAATGAAACACAAATGCAATTAAATACTCTCCAGGATGCCACAAAACTTTAAATTCTTTGCTGCCATAGATCATGTTTTACAGCCATCTCCTATGGTAACATGTTAGAGCCTTCTCATGATATGCCACAAGCATTGCTCTGCATTTATTACAGAAAAGTAAGCAGAAACCTTCATGTATTATTTGCATTTAGGAAGGCATCATTTGAAATTTGAATATCTAATGGCAGAACTATGACAATCATTCAGTGTTGAAGAAAGAATTACCATGATACTGCCACCAGATGTCCATACATTTGAATGCCCATCTGTAGTGGAAAAGCCTATGTGCAAACAATTTTGCAGGCACAGATTGCCACACAAGTAAAACATGAAATCAAACATCTTGAGTATCCATGGATTATGAGAGCAGTTGGGACCATAATCTCCATTGCTGATGCCACTGTAAAGTACAATGTCACATGACTGCATTACTTAGTGGCAATTCCAGCAGTCCCAGTTGCCATCATAACCTGAGGGTGGCACAGGTCATTAAACAAGGATCTCATGTAATAATTTCCCCATTGATTTTGCTTGTGGGATGTCACCAGAGAATGTTGGAAATTATGATCACATGGCCATCAGGATGCTGTAACAGCCAGAGCTCTGAGAACCCGTTGTAAATACCATTCATTCAGTGCTACTAAAGTCTGAATGGTTGCGGAACTATTGTCATAACCCCAGGATCACCTGTGTAAGGAAGTCTATAAAAAAGGAGCTGATCAGCCTTAGTAGGCTCTTTGCAAATTGCCCCCACAATAGTCTGGATCGGTAAAATAAGGTCAATCTCCACTTAATTCACAATCAATCAGAATAGAGCTGGAAGGGACCTTGGAGGTCCTCTAGTCCAGCCCCCTGCTCAAGCAAGAGATCCTATAACATTTCAGACAAGTAACTGTCCACTCTCTTCTTAAAAACCTCCAGTGATGAAGCACCTACAACATCTGAAGGCAAGCTACTCCACTGGTTAATTGTCCTCAATATTAGGAAGTTTCTCCTCAATTCCACGTTTCCATCCATTGTTTCTTGTCCTTCCCTCTAATGCTTTGGAAAATAAATTGACATGCCCACTACATCCTTAGCATTGGATATTTGCAATGCTCTTTGAAAGAGGAGTTAGTTTCCAACCAATAGGAAATGACATCCTCAAAAAGTATTCGGAGAACTAGTGACTTCATTATAACCTTGTTGTCATGTATCTAAAAATTTGGAAATTGCTACAAATCAAAGCAGGCAATTCCTAATTACAATTAATTCACTGTATAAAGTAGTTTCATATTTTATTTTATTTTTCAGCAAGTGGAGAATCTTTATCTTCTTCTAACAAAACTAATTGCCCATATCTGAGAAACCTATGTTGTTGTTGTTGTTTTTTAAAATGAAATGCCAGTAACATAACAATGCCAGAGTAAGCGCTGAAAGCAGAATCTCTCCTTTCATGATTTATGTCAATGGAATAGAATCTCACAAGCCTGTACACCAACTGTCAAATGGAAGAATGGCATCAGCTTGCCAAGATAAATTAATTAGGAAAACGACAATTTCTATAGATTATCCATATCACTCTACTAAATCTTTAATTATTCCATTAACACACTTAAAGTCAGCAGTTAAACAAGTTTTGCTATGCTGACAGAGGGTAAAATTTTAAGAAAATCATGTCCCTCATTGAAACACTTTAGGACTTTTGTGATAATATGATGAAGTGACCTGATGCCATAGTTTTAAACTTAGTATCTGTACATTTTTCTTGAATGTAAAGTAAATTGGCTGCAGAGAAAAGAGCAATACATACTCAGGAACAACAATAAAATGAGAATAGAATCTATGGATAAAAGTAGCCCTTCCTGTCTTGATGATTCAAATATATTAGATTACAAAAATTTCCAGTCAGCAAAAACCTATGTAGGTTGAGAAGCATGGTAATTCCAATCCCAAAATATTTGGAGATTGTTGAGGAAGGCTTGAGGAAAAATGGATTACTTTATAACCATTACTCACTTCCTCATCACTGTACAATTAAGTTATTGCAAATGGGAGTTGACTTTGGAGATATTTGGGCAGCACAATTATACCAAAATACTGTAGAACAGTTGCTAACAAGGATGAGAATATTTACCACTACAAAATTGTTGCTTCCATCATTGGAATAATTGCCATGAGGCTTCAAGATACAATCTAAACTCCCAGTTTTAAGACATAAAAAGACCTCATTCATATAGCTTGGCTTTCATATACATCCAAGACAGTCTGTTCCAATTACATTTATGCATTTCAAGAAGATGCTGGATGTCCCCATCGTCCATGAGTTTAATGGGATAGGAACCAAGAAGTGCTCCTTCTCTGTGGTGGTGTCGACACTATGGAAGGAACTTTGCCCCAGAGTTCATGAAGACACTTTCCTGCTTGCTTCTTCATTCTGAGATGGGCAGTCAGTGTGTAGTGCACTGTACAAGGTCTTCTTTTTAAAGGAGATATTATATCAATGATCGGCTTGATTCCCATATGAACACTAGGCTGCAAACCGAACCTATTGCCCATAAGCCACCAGGCCAGGGGTGGGATTCAAATTTTTTAACAACTGGTTCTGTGGGCGTGGCTTAGTTGGTGGGCGTGGCTTGGTGATCATGTGACTGGGTGGACGTGGCTTGGTAGTCATGTTATTGGCTGGTTTGGCCAACTCAATATCACTCACGTCGAGGCAGGCATCTCCTCGCCTGGCCTCTCATGACTGTGGGGATGCTGCAACAGTCGTATGTGTGAAAAATGGTCATAAGTCACTTTTTTCAGTGCCATTGTAACTTTGAATGGTCACTCCACACAAGCAAAGTACCATCAAAAAAGGGAAAAATACCTCCAGAGAAGTTCCTGAGACAGGAAGTCTAGTCCTGCCAAGAATGTAATAAGGCTTAATGGAGAGGCAGTTTCTGTAAGCAACACCAGAATGTTTCCTTCCTGCCTTCCTTACAGGATTAGGCCAGCAATTTCTTCTAACAACCGGTTCTCCAAACTGCTTAGAATGTTAACAACTGGTTCTACTGAATAGGTGCGAACTAGTAGAATCCCACCCCTGCACCAGGCCCTTGCATAATTTTTGTTATGTAATTTTATTTTAAATTTTTGAAAATTAAAAAGATTGTTTAGATGGGCAAAGTTAGCAAATGAAATTCTGCATACAGGTGCCTTATATGACTGAAGCAGCCCTGACTGAATCCATCCACCATGCTACTGGTCATGTTCCTCTTTTTCCATCTACCTTTACTAGCACTGTAGATTTCTCTAGAGAGCCATATTTTGCACAATCTATCCAATTTGGCTTGGTCATTTATGCAGATTTATGCAGATTCAGCAGGTTCTGACCAGTTCTGGAGAATCGGTAGTGGAAATTTTGAGTAGTTCAGAGAACCAGCAAATACCACTTCTTCTTTTTTTTAATAAATTTTATTCAGTTTTTCACATTAAAAACTAAAATCTCTTTTTAGTGGACAACATATTTCCGGGTCACCACCTTTACATACAAATATGACAGCAATTATACATTCATACATGCATACTTAATTCTATTATTACCTTTTCCATTTCAAATTTTCAGTAAGGAGAGAAACAAACACATTAATCCTAGCCTCTTTCATTAATCTCAATCGAAACATCTTTTTGTTTCATTTCAATTATTTCAAATATAATCCTTTAATATTTATTTTAAAAATAAAGATAAACAATATATGTTTGCCTAATAATAATAATAATAATAATAATAATAATAATAATAATAATAAAAAGTTACCAATGTCTCTCCTTGCTTTTAATAGTCTATATTAACTTATTAATTTAGTTGGTTCTTTAGTCTGTCATATTCCCTTTCCATTACACATTCTTTTTATAAATTCTAGATTAATACAAATTTTAACACTAAAAAAAAATATAGGTTTCCCCCCTTTTACTGTTTTGAGTGTGACACCTCAATGATTAGAATATACCTTTATTGCCTCATCTTGATTCCCAATAAACCATTATTTTTAAGAAGTTACAATAATCATTACATCTTTTCATTTGGATTCTGCAGCATATTTTCCCCCCTTGATTTTTAATAAGAATTATCAGTATCTATATTACCCTATTTTCTAAATATTTTTAATTGCAGAAATATTCTTATTACCCCTTGTCACCCTGCAAAATCCCTTTTTAATTCATCAACCATTATCTCTGAAAAAACAATTTCTTTTCAACATTTTACTATTTCCGTATTTCTTTATTTCATGCACCTGTTTCTTACTGCTTCTCCTCCCCCTCTTTTCCCCATATCTTTTCTCATTCCAGTTTATATCCCTCTCTTTCTTAATATCTTCCTTTCCCCTTTTCTGCTAGGTCTTTCTGCCTTTCCTGACTTCACAGGTATTCCCCCTTTTGATTGCCTTCTTAAAACTCAACTTTTTAACCTTCCTTCTTTCCCCACTTCTTTGTAGTGTTCTTTGTGTTAATTGTCTACTTAAAATTTCTTCTTCTTGAATCGACTCCTCCTCCTCTGAAGCTCTTTCTTCTTGTTCTTCAATCGCCATTTCCATTTTTTCTAACACAGAGCAAAGTGATTCGCCTCTTTCCTGTAGTAATTCTCTCATATTTTTAATTCCCGAAGAGATATCATCATTACACACTCTTATATTTTATGATAGTTAAAGTCCACACACACACAAAAAACACTTTTACTTTCCTTCTTTCTTCTTTCAATTTTCTAAAGTGCTCAGTTATTCCAGCCCAGGGTCTATACCAAAAACATCAATCAATCCCACAGTCAGTCTTTCCTTGCTTTTTTCTTTATTCTGGTTCTGCTTTCACTTTCTAAGATTCTTACTTTGTTTCAATATTTCTTTAATGTTATATCCACACAAGTTCATTCAGAAACTTTCCCTTTTGTTTGAGCTCAAGTTTTTGTCAAAAGGTGGCACTCTCCATTATACAAAGTCTTCACCTTTTTCCCTATTTTTTTATTTAGGGTTTTTCGAACCTCAATATTCCAGCACAGTCCAGTCTCCAATTTGTAAACTTTATTATTATTATTTTTTTTGACAATCTTAAATCCAGCTTTATTTTATGCCTGTTTATTCCCAAAATATTTTAGTCCAATTTAGTTAAATCTTTAGTTCCAGCTTCTTCCTTTCCCGGTTCGAAGCCCCGCTTAGCTGTCAAAAATATTTTCTTTTTTTTCCCCGTCCCTTTGTAATTTCACCACTCACTTTTCTTTTCTTAAAAATTCCATGTTACCTTAATCCCGGGGTACTTTTGTTTAGTTGTATTGCCCAGTTGTCCCGGTTCAGATGTTATCCACCTCTTTCTTCCCTCCTGCACAAATCTTAATCCAGCTGAGTCCTCCTCTTTGGGGTGGCCATTTTAAACTACCGCTGCAGTCGTCTTCGGGGGAAAAAGACCAAGCCCAGGGGGGGAGATGCGTCTTCCCTCAACCTGGCTTGTGGCTTCCCCTTACTCCGCCGTCCCTCCAAGGCAGTTTCAGCCCCTAATCGTAATGATCGGGGATCTCCAACGAAACAGCATGGACCATAGCCGCACAGAGTCGCGATCTACGGTCCGTCAGAGAGGAGGCTCCGCCTTCTTCCTTCTTCTTCAAATACCACTTCTGACTGGAGATTTTACAGTGTCCTTCCCCTGCCACACCCACCAAGTCATGCCCACAGAACTGGTAGTAAAAAAAATTGAATCCCACCACTGCATTTTTGTCTCAAGTGAGAATTCTGGATTTATATCTTTTATCATTCATTTGAGGTTTTGGGGGGCTGTCCATGAGATTTTCAAGAATCTTCCCCCTCAAAAGTATTGGTACTTTTTCTATATTGAATTGGATTGTCACAGGTAAAACCATTTCCTGCATAATTCTGACTTTTACTAATAGACACACCCTGGTATCTGAATAGCTTTGCAAGGCCTTCACTGCTACTCTACCAAGTGCTACCCTATATCCAATTTCTTGGCTGCAAAGCTTACATTAAGATTATGAATACAACTTTATGTCATAACCATGTGTTTTTTTGTTGTTTTCGGTCATGCTTAGAATTGATTGAGATGAAGCAGTGGTGGTGGTACCCTAAAGAGACAAGAAACAGTGATACAACAATTTTCCTATCACACTTCACTTCAATAGTTTGTTATCCTTCTACTGTATGACCAACTCTTAATCACAGAGATCTGAGGATAGGGATTTGCTTCAGAGTCAAAACATTTTTCAGAATCACAGACCCTCAGAGCCACTAATATTATGTGCCCCTTGTGGGGCAGATCAATAAGGAGCAGTCATATCAATTGAGATTTTTTTTTTTCTGTGAGGAATGACTCAACCAAAAGATAGCCTTCTGGTGTATACAGATACAGAGTTTATTCAGCTTAGGCTGGAAAAAAGGGACAAAGTTAAGAAAGATAGTGATACCAAAAATGTAAAAGAGTTATTTCAACTTCCTTTCATGGCTCTACCTATCATCTTCTCTTGAGATGAGCAGCTATATAAATTTGATTAATAAATAAATGAATGAATGAAATCTCTGTGTTTACTGTGGGTGATGTCTTTCTTCTGGGCCTAAACTGGGGAATCAAAAAGTGGGGAATCAATAACCAATATTTTTTTGCCATTGGACAGGTCCACCACATATGGTAATAGGTTCCCAGTACCTGTTTACATTTCCAGCACTCTGGTGATATGTTCTGGAACATTTTTGGCATTCTTGTGGTGGCAAATGCCATCTATAGAACATTTTGTACAGGTTTTCTTTGTACACTGTTGACATCATTAATTTAGAATAGAATAGAGAACAGAATTCTTTATTGGCCAAGTGTGATTGGACACACAAGGAATTTGTCTTGGTGCAAATGCTGTCAGTGTACATAAAAGAAAAGATACATTCGTCAAGAGTCCAGAATCATAAGGTACAACACTTAATAGGGTACAATAAGCAATCAAATCATACTAGGGAACAGTCAATATAAATCGTAAGGATACAAGCAACAAAGTTACAGTCATATAGTCTCAAGTGGAAGGGGATGGGTGATAAGGAGTGATGAGAAGATTAATAGTAATAGTTGTGCAGACTTTGTAAATAGTTGGACAGTGTTGAGGGAATTGTTTGTTTAGCAGAGTGCTGCAATTTGGGGAAAAAACTGTCCTTGTGTCTAGTTGTTCTGATGTGCAGTGCTCTGTAGTTTATGTCCGGGATGTGAGGGGTCTGTAAATATTTTCACAGCCCTCTTTTTGACTCGTGCAGTATACAGGTCCTCAACTGAAAGCAGGTTGGTAGTAATTGTTTTTTCTGCAGTCCTAATTATCCTCTGAAGTCTGTGTCTGTCCTGTTGGGTTGAAGAATTAATTTGTAATTTCTTCCCCATAGTTTTTGCCAATTGTCTAGTTCTATGCTATATCCAAAAATTTTGGCCCATACTATCATGGTTTATTTTATATATTCTTCTTCCATTTTAAAATTCAATAAATAATTATAAATTTATCATCTGGCCCTAACAAGATGTGGTCCAATTCTAGGGGTTCCTTATATTTCGGCATCTTTCTTATGTATATTTGTATTTGAATATGTGGCCACCAGGCCAAGTTGATTCCCTGATTTTTTTTTCCTGTTTTGATTTTAGATCCCCTTCTTTGTTTAGAATATCTTTGTATCTTACAATTTTATCCAGTTCTAAAGCATTAGGGTATATCAGCACTTCCATCATGGATAGCCAGACTGGTATTTTCATATAATGATTGTGTTTAATTTTTTCCCATATTAACAACAGAGTATTCCTGATATAGTGCCTTTGGAAGTATCTATGTAGTTTACTTTTCCCATACCATACAAATGCATGCCACCCCAATTGTTAATCATGCCTTTCTAATGTCAATAGAGTTCTCTAGGGGAGCAAGAATTGCTTGTCTGGGCCTGTAATTTATAAGATGTCGGTGATAACAGTTAGGAAAGGACCAATCCTATGTCAGTGACGAATATCTGTTGCATGAGTGTCTCACTTTGTTTGGATGTGGGAACAAAAAAGGGAAGAATACTGCAGGAAATGCTATGAGTCCAGAAGAAAAATTATCAGTGATTAGCAAAGGAAGATATGACATGAGATTTGGGGTGATTGGGTAACAACTTTCAATGTTATCTCAGATTTTTTTTTTAAATCTTATGGACAGGTCCTTGGCAATATAAACTCTGGTACCTATGGGTTAGATCTATTCATTATATGACTTCTATAGGGAACTAATGGGATATGCACATTTCAAGAGGGGAGAAATGCTTCTTTGACAAAAAGGATTATACATTTTGCATTGGAGGGCATGCTGGTGTATCCCCTAAAGAAACCAACTCTTGATCTAGCCATATTACATAACCATTTGAGGAATCTATTGGAGAAGGTGGTAGAAATGCCAATGTAAAGACCCTGGATGAGTGGATTAATTATTAATCTAGACTTCTTTTAGATGGATTTCAGATTGAGATGTGGAACTGAAATTGTGTCAACTCCTCTGGTGGGTGTCAGTCAGGAAGAATGGTCTTCTTTTCTGTGTCTACTTTACAACACTGAAGAAGCTTCACAGATGGGAAAAACACTGTAGCTTGAACTAGTATAGACTTTTTACAACCTCAAATTACTCAGCCTTTGCCAATGTAGTGTTTTTCAGCTGGGGTCAAACCAGAACTCTTTGCTGGCAAGAAATGGAAAATTTGGGAACTATATTTCAAATCTACCTGGAACACAAATGGTGATGAAAACTAGGGCATAAAATGGCTCTTAGATCATCCAGGGCACTGGCCAGCACTAATTTCACTGCCGCCTACATGACTAAGAATATGCACAAACTCTCTTAGAGCTGGGCATTGCAGGAAAAGATCAATAGTAGTTGGCTAGCATTCACAAAGTTTCAGCTATCATGAGTCATTTCATCATTCTGAGACCTAGAAATACTGAGAAGGGATCTGAAAACAGTGATTTATACCAGTAAGCCTTTTCTTTAAAAAGAGCAATATGAAAGTCTTCATAGGTTTTGATTCAGTTCTGACTGGTGCATTGATATACAAATCTAAAAGGGGTTAAGTAGTTTTATTACTTAGTTTAAAACATCTCACAGTGGACACAACTATTAGAATGGAAATGTAACAAGTTTCCAAAAACAGAAATGTGCTTGCTCATGAAATAGTAATAGTCTCACTTTAAAATGTTTTGGCTTAAAATTCTATGATCCATGACTGTTAAATAGAATAAATATGATACAAATTTTTACTTTCCCTGTGGAATTTCAAAGGACATAAAACCTTCCTGGAAGCATATAGGCTGCATACACATATTTAGCCAAGATGTCAGTAAAATTATACACTACAATTGCCACTAAAAGTACAGTAAATACAGTTTATGCTTTTTTCTAGAAAAATATTTCTCAGCATCAACTTTTTACTGTTCCTTGCCAGTGATTCCAGTGGGGCTCATTAAAAAACAGCATAAGAGAAATTTTATGATTAAACTTCATTTCTATAGAGGTTTTTAATACCTGCAGCTGCTGCACAGTAGCAAGAAAACTACTACTGCTGTCTGTGTCTAAATATGCGCTTCTGAGTTTTACATATTCAATACAGGTAAGCTATCCCATAAAACTTCTAGGTAAGAATTTTGTACCGATATTATTTCAACATTGCACTGTTGGTGATATTGTAGTGTATATATATATTTTTTCCTTCCATTCAATTGTATCCAAATGTCCCTGCAGTTTTCTTGGCAAGATTTTTCAAAAATTGTTTACCACTCCCTCCTTCCTAAGGCTGAAGGAAAATGACTGGCTCAGCTGGCTTCATGCCTAAGGCAGGACTACAATTCACAGTCTCCTGGTTTCTATCCTGATACCTTAATCACTACACCAAACTGGTTCTCATTGTACTATATATTACTATATAATTTTCAAGTAAATTTCTCCCCGTGTTACTTTTATTATAGAATCCCAAGGACATTTTAGCTATTAATGGCCATATGTCAGACCATCATGTCAAGCCGGGATGGTTTTCTAAACTGCTAATGAGGAGCCAAAGTGAAATGGGTTCTTCAAAGCAGCTTCCAAGCCTGTGGAAATATTGGTCATGATGGCCTGAGAATCAGATAACTGATCAGACGCACAATTTTGGGTTGAAAGGCTCCTTGGGAGAAATGTTCAGGATCTGCTTTGTTTCTGAACTAAGCAAGTTGGATTCAGATGGAGGCTTGCATCCTACATCAGAAAGTTTACCACTTGGAAATAATTTAGTGATGAAAACAACACCCATGCTTAATAGTGCATTCTTGTAACCAGTTCTATCCTGAACTTCTAAACTGCCCTTTGTGGAATTTGACATTTTATACCTAACTTTGCTTTATCTTGGTTTTCTGGATCTTATTTGGCTTAATGAAAATACTGGTATTCCCTTAGATTAATTTCTGATTTAATTCCTTGTCTGCCTCTTGTATTTTAGAGCAGCTCACATCCCTGTGGGACAGCAGAGTTCATGGTAGAACAGGACGAAGGCTTACAAAAAAGAGACAGTCATCTTTTTTTCTCACCTAATTATTGATCATGGAATCTGATGTTCATTCTTCCTTTATGCAATAAAGGATCTGCAGTATAAGTCGTCCCATTAGTCTGAAAGCCGGAGGTTCAATCATAGTAAAATAATCTCCACAGTGTAAATCTTGACTGCTATCCAGAAAACCTCAACAAGTATATTTGTCCTGCACCCAGACTCTTCACCCAACTACCCAACTATCCTGTATCCTACAAGCAATTACAAATATTTGATAAAGATAGCTATGGAGAAGATAGAAGCAATGTACAATACATTCTTCGTGATTTGTTATAAGAACAAATTCACATAGAATAATTGCAGAATCTCAAGATTCTCATGGAAGCAATATACTGTATATTAAATCCCATCAGAAAATGGAATTATGAATTCACAGAGGCAATTACCCCAGATCCCAAACAAAAATAAGCCAAACATACTGTATTCTACATTTTTTCCATAAATTTTGGCCATGCAAACATATCTGCCTAGAAACTAGATCACAGTGTAGGAAATCCAGGGTGGCAGATCAAGACCATGTTATTATTCCTATATCAATGGAAAAGTAGGATTTAGAAAAGTTGTCAAAGCTTTATCTCAGTTGAAAATTACAATAAGTTGTAGAAACCTATAAAGCAATTTGTTTGCTGATCTTTGGAGCTGTCCAAAGGTATGGTAATTCAATCCCTCCCTCCTGCCATTGGGGGGGGGGGTCTTTTCCAATTCTTAATCTGCCTCCAAAGCAGAATGTAGAAAAACTACAAATTTGTGCACTTCGAAACAGGATGCTATTTGATTTCTGTTTCTCTTTATGAACCAAGACTGTTAGCTCCATCTCCTACTTAATTTCCCCTGGAATCTGGTCATGAAGTATAGTAGTTAGGTTTCTAATGAGGAACAGAAAAACTGTAGTTCACATCTATGTTCATCCTAACAATGCACAGAATTGTATGAAGAAGGACAGGAGACCTATGCATGCTGTGTGGAACTCCATGGATGAAAGGTGAGAAATCAACAACATGTTGATTTCAGCCAAGCTGATGGTGAAGCTCATGGTTCTGACAAGAGATTTCTCAGAATACAATTCAGGAACATTTAAGTCTGTCTGCTAATGGTAGGTAGGCATGGAATTCAACACAACAGTCAATATATATGAAGTTACCCTTCTAGTTATTTTTTTTAATTCTTTTAAAGTAAGTAACCAGCTGGATTTACTCTTAAAACACTTTTAATTGTATACAAGTGCTATTTTAAAATCCTCAACAAAACCTCAATAATTGTTCCTCAGTTGCAGCAGAAAATTACCTCATCTTAGTTTCAAAAGTTCTATTTATATGCCTAATAATCCCATCATTGGTTACTGTGACTATATTCTAATTATAAATCCATTACTGCCTGAAAAGTGAAATAAAATCAATAGCACACATACAGGAAAAAGGGAGAATTAAAATTTCACTGTGCTATTATATACAGATTCTGTCATGAAACAATCCCATGTTATTATCAGGAGTTGTTCTTGAGATGTACAACAAAGATCTTGCTTTTTTGAGTTGAACTCAACTCCTGGGGACTTTAATAACTGTACATGTGTGGTTTCCTTGGCAACATCAAAGAAGTGGTTCACCCTGTGAAACTTGACAGTCTTGCACTGGTTTTGGCAAAAATAGTTGTCTTATGTCACAAAATGTGTGTGTTATAATATTCACTGAAACTGAAAGTGATATGGCTTGTTTGCCACATCTATTTCTTAGAATATTTCTTTTATTTTATTTAATCAAATTTATTTGCCACCCATCTCACAATTCAGGTAACTGAATGGCAATATTAAACAATTATCGCTCTGCTAAACAAATAATTCCCTCAACACTGTCCAATTATTTACAAAGTTTGCACTACTATTACTATTAATCTTCTGCACTACTATAACTATTAATCTTCTCATCATTCCTTATCACCCATCCTCTCCCACTTGTGACTGTAACTTTGTCGCTTGTATCCTTACAATTTATATTGACTGCTTCCTAGTATGATTTGATTGCTTATTGTACCCTACGACTATTATAAATTTAATAATAGTTGTACCTTATAATTCTTGACTCTTGACGAATGTATCTTTTCTTTTATGTACACTGAGAGCATTTGTACCAAGAAAATTCCTTGTGTGTCCAATCACACTTGGCCAATAAAGAATTCTATTCTATTCTTATAATTAAATAATTATAATTCCTATATGGTAATGATGTTTTATTTTTCATTCCTCCAAAGACTTTACAGTATCTTAACTATCGCCACAGTCTATGTTGCAGACATGTTGCAGACAACATAAACATTATTTTAAAAAAGAATTCTTACCCACTTAGTGGTCTGGGGGTTTCTTGGGCGGGGAGTTTGGAGATTGATAAATTGTTTCTGTTTTTTAATATCTGAATCCAATTTTGGTCTCAAGGTTCTACTTTATTTCAAGGAAAATCTGAAACTTTTTTATTTCAACATGCTTTTGGTTTTAGCTGACTGATTGTGGTCCTTGGTCTGATTTAGAGTTTATTTGTCATTGTTCTGATTTATTTATTCTAGGGCAGTGGTGGCTAACTTTTTTCGGGTCCCGTGCCGATAATTGCGCTGTGCTCCTGCGCTTGTGCTCGCATGCCAGCACCCAGAAGGCAATGCGTGCTGGGCCTCCCCACACCCCTTGTGCGTGCACGTGTGATTCCCCTCACCATGCACCATGCGCCTCTGCGCCTGTGCACGCAATTCCCACACCATGCATCTGCGCATGCATGCATGATCACCCCCTGTGCACGCTACGCATCTCTGTGCATGTGTGCATGATCAACCCCCTCACACCATCCATCTGCACATATACACACAATCCCTTGCACAGCACACATCTCTGTGCATGCACACGCAACTCCCATGCTCACTGCACGTCTCTGCGCATGCGCGTGTCTCCCATGCAACCCTGCCCCCCATGTATGCACACCAGATACCCGATAATTAGCTGTCAGGCAGCAGTGCACGCGCATGCATAGTGGGACTCTTCCAGGCGAGCTCTCACATGCCAGCACGCGTGCCATAGGTTCGCCAACACGTTTCTAGGGGGTGGTATTTTTGTTGATATGACACACTATCCAATCCTTTGAGACTAGGCCAAAACATAAAGAAATAAACAAAATATGATTAGTACTGGCTCCGCCCAGGGGTGGGATTCTACTGGTTCTATCCGGCTCTCTAGAACCAGTAGCTCTGAAGAGCAGCAGACATAGAACCGGTTCTATGTCTGCTGCTGTTTAGGCCCGCCCGCCCGGGTTCTTACCTGACCTTTATTACCTGTTTTTTCAACCTCAGTTGCTTTGCACGGCACAGCTGCGGTTGAAAAAGCAGGGAAAAGGTGCTTTTTCAAACGCTGCGCACCCGCATGTAGCACTGCTCAGCTGTCCAGGCAGCAAGTTGACGACGTTTCACACGCACAAAACATAAATCACCGAACTGGTAGTTACACCGGTTGGATCCCACCCCTGGCTCCACTACATTATGATTAATTCTGTTCCATTTTTCTCAAACTATCATACGATTGACCAGCTCAAAAAGTCTGCATTGGTAACCATCCAGTGAACTGTTATCCAGGGACTGTGCTTCAAAAAAGTGCATCCTTTTGCAACAAAAGAATGATGAAACAAGGAACTGAAGAGATCTTTGTGGGTCATCGATGCGCACACTTGCTCATTCATAAAAATCCAGAAAGGATGGAGAAACATTGTGGGTACTCACCTAGACAACATTCAAAACCAGAGACGTTTGGGAGAGCTCAAGAGATTCATATGCAACTTTAAGAAAGCCACATTATCCTTTTTTCCTTATTTGTGATATATTAATACATTATAAGAGGATACAGCAAATAACTTTTGTTCACGGGTCATACGTTGGCCTCATTCCAATAAATTCACAGATTTTTATCAATATCAATTAGAATCTTAACTGAAACCCAACTCAAATATATTTTTTACATTTCTAAACTTTTTACTTCATTATTTCTTGAGAGTTTCCTGAAACCATTTAAATCTGAACAGCTGTCATACTTCATCCAGGGATTATCTCTAAACCACACACAATTTGTATTCCAGTTTGCTAACTCTGAGGTGAATAAAAAGCTATTATGAAAATGTAGCATCCATAATTACATTCTTCAATGGACAAAGAAAATGCAGCTATTCTACAAAGAAATTATTTACTCAGGCATCACAAAAAATAATAAAGCTATCTTTATGACAAGTTTAACACTGGAGCAAATAAGGCAGAAGTGTTACAATGAGGTATTTTGCTCTATGACTATTGCTGTAAAATTGAACAAGACAGTTTAGGCTCTCAAGCCTTGTCCATCTCAGCTGATACATTCAAATACTAACCATATATATATATATCAATTTTGTATTGTTTTCTTTGCTTTTTTGGTGTATGCCAATATATGATGACCATGTTGCTTGTAACCTACTGGTTGTCATTCTCCCACATTTTAATATTTTACTGTGAATTGTTTTCACTGTTTGAACTTGGTTTTAGAGCTTTCTGTTGTCATTGTTTTAACTATTTATTTATATGGATTTGGGATTTTTTATTTAAACTCTGGGAGGCACCCAATCTCCCATACATGAGATGGGTTACTATATCAATTGAACACTGTAAATACATTTATTTTCCCCTTAGAATCACAATGTTGCATCACAAGCTCTTCTCCTTTGGGGCATCCATGCAACACTGCAATGCATATATTGAAAAGGAGAGATGCTCATGTAGAAAAGCCACTTTCATCAGTCTTACCTCCACTTTCCCTGAAACATGGCTGCCACTTATAGAGGAATGAAAATACTTCTCTCTCTTTTAAAATGAGGACCAGAAGGGAAAACCCCACTAGCCTCATTCCAAGAGATTTGCATTCTATAAATAAAGCATGGCAATGACAGCTCTGATATTAGCTCTTGAATTACAGGTAGTCCTTAACTTACAACCATTTTTTAGCAACTGTTCAACATTACAACAGCATTGAAAAAGTGACTTACAATCGGACCTCAAGTCATGACTATTGCCATAGCATCCTTATGGTTCCCCCTTGGTCACTCGATCAAAATTTGAGAGTTTGACAACTGGCATATATTTATGACAATTACAATGTCCCATGGTCACGTGATCACCATTAGCAATCTTCTGAGTTGATTCCTCAAAAGCAAAGTCAATGGGCAAAGCCAGATTCACTTAATATTATTCTCTTAACAACTGCAGTGATTTGCTTAACAACCCCAGGAAAAATGGTCATAAAATTGGGTGTGACTCCCTTAAAAATTGTCTTGCTTAGCAACAGAAATTCTGGTCCCGATTATGGTTATAGGTTGAGAACTATCTGTATTCTATCTTTTGGAAATGGGGTAGAAGGTGAAAAGCCCTGGGAACTCCCAGGTTTCAGATACGGATGGTATTTGAAATGATCAGATGGATCATTACTTTTCTTTCAGGATAAAATGCCAGCTTGCTGTAGTAGTTACAGGACTGGCCTAGAAATCAGGAGACTATGAGTTCTAGTCTCATCTTAGGCATGAAAGCCAGCTGGGTGCCCTTGGCCCACTCACCTGTCTCACAAATCTCACAGGATTATTGTTTGGGGAAAATAGGAGGATCAAAAATATTAAGTATGTTTGCCACCCTGAATTACTTTTAAAGTAATACCGTAAAAGAGAAAAATCTATTAAATAAGTACATTCCAAGAGATAGTTCAGCATTACATACCCAGTTAATTGGGCCACTGATTTCATTGGGTAAAAAACAGTTAAAGAAAAAAAATGTGTTGGCAGAATACAGAAAAAAAGAAAAATAGGATTCATTGAACATCCCAACTCCTGGACCCCTTCAGACTTTTAAAAAGCCCTGTGATAGGTAAAAGCTTTCAAGACAGAGGCAACGAAACCTGTAACTATGTGGAATATCAGAAACAGTAGGCAGTTACTTACTAGACAAGCTTGAGGAAGAAAACTGTTTACTCTGGAGATACTCCACATCCCTTCAAGGTACTGCTGAGCCTGGATCGTTACTGAGCTCAATGCCCCACTAAGGCCACTGGGAGCCACTGTCACTTGAACGCTGGAGTTTGGGAAGCCACCTGCACCTTGTGGCCACCCAAGTCCCTTCTTCCTCTCCATCCCAGAGAAAAAGCTTGTAGTTTTGCCAGGCTGTCTACCCCCCTGTCCAGCCGTGAGGGACAAGTCCCTCTGAGAAGAGACACTGACCATGTTTTGGGAGGTCAATCTTGGTATCACAGCAGCCATTGCCGCAGCATTTGTGGGGGGTTCTGTTGCCTCTTGACAGCTGGCTTGGTCAAGATTGTGGATGACCTGAATTGCTTCTTGCTTCAGCTGATTCAGATGGGCAGCACAAACATCACACCTGCTTTCCCCTTCACTCCTAGGTTTCTGTAAACATTCAGGCACTTGAAGCTTGTCAAAAATTAAAGCTGATAATTGTGGGTCCTGGGAAAAAAAACAAGAGAAGAAACACAATGAATCAAGACCAAAGAATACTACCCCAAAATATTTTTTTTTAAAAAATCAAACATTGGGGTACAAACTATATTTTATTAACCAGGTTAATATTAACTATTTACTGTACTGGCCCAGAACTGCCTCACCCAGAATAACAGAAGCCTCACCAAGAATCACAGCAGCTTCTTCCACGCCTGAGGCAAGCCTCTCTAAAATCTCTTTAATGTGATCTTGAATCTAAATGGAATATCTATTGCAAAGTCTGCATTCTGGCAGTAAGCCACAATCTTTCTCCAAAAGCATAAATAAATGATTGGGTCATCTACAATATTTCTATTTCAACATGCAGTAGACTTTATGATCTCCAGTGGAAGTCATTTTTACAATATTCTAATTGTATATGCCCAGAAGTGAGTTTAGTTTATTTTTCATTCAAAGCACACCACCTTCAAATATATATCTAAACATTCTCTTGAGAGGAAAAATGCCTCCCACCGCTCCCAAGGACTGCAGTTTGGGTGAATATACACTGTTCAGCTCTGAGCTCATAACTCTACAAGTGTATGGTTTTTGCACAAGTCTCCAGTTTAGAGAGTCACAAAATTATTACTGGAGGAATAGAATGTTTCAGAGAACTTCCAATTCTAATTCCATTTTCCCCTGGGCTTTGCCAAATGTACCCCTGAAACAAGGACTTACAAGGCTGGATAGTTTTCAGAAGTGAATCCTTCAAACTAAAAGCAATTTAAGATCTTGCAGATATAGTGCTCCAGCCTGTTTCAGGACTAAACCACCCCAGAACGCCTTAAATCACTTTCATTTTGGAAGGATTTACTTGCCAAAATCTCTGAACTATCTTGGAATACTGTGGTTTGGTGGGGGAAGATTCAATATGATCTAGACCAGGGGTGTCCAACCTTGGCAACTTTAAGACTTGTGGACTTCAACTCCCAGTCAATTCTGGGAGTTGAAGTCCACAAGTCTTAAAGTTGCCAAGGTTGGACACTCCTGATCTAGACTAACAGGGGTGTCAAACTGGCAGCCCGTGGGTCTCATGAGTCACATGCAGGTCACACCCACCCCAGTTCCGCGAAGGGAAAATACATCATGATATATCACATGATGGCAATGTGGTGCGACAAGTTTGACACCCATGAAATTCTACAGGGAAACAAAAAGTTCCAGAGTTCTCAGGAACATTCCATTCCCAGATCAAGAAATTTAGCATAACCATCCTCTTATTCATTGGTTTATTAGAACTTCAGAGTTCCAATGTTTTAAAATGTAGATCTTGGCAGCCTCAAATTTCCCTGTATCATAATAACACTTAAAAAGAAATCTTTTAGGGTTCAAGTGTGAACTGTAACCTAGCTGTTAGATATGAAAGAAATACCATTCTATACAATCTCCTCCTTGGCTGTGATTACATATGAATGTATTAGGCTATCACACACTTAAACATCATCTGAGTCCTTGGCAGACCCTTCATAGTTGATTAATAAGCCATAATAAGCACCATCACTCTATAATGCCCAGCATGAAAATGATTATCAAGCACTAACAATAGAGCTTGCAGTGTACTTGATAACTGCTTGTGTACTTGCCTTTTAATTAGCTCTCCATTTAAAAACAATGATAACTAGGGATAGACAAATCCAGCCTGTTCAATATCACCTCACATCTCATTTTTTACATCAGTTTTTCATTCTTTTTCTGTATTAAGCTATGTTTAAGAAACAAAGAGTTTGCCAGAGAATATTCACTTTTATACATTTCTAATGTAAATATTTGGGGACACACCATCCTAATGTAATATTTGGGAGAGGAAGCAATTTCCTTTAATGTAAATTTTATACTTTCAATAAATAGTCAATATTTTCAATATTTTATACTTTCAAATGTATAGATTTTACCTGATTTTTTGGGGGGGGGAGGGGGGGTTGTAAGCTAATGCCTCCAAATATAAAAGAAGCCACAAAAACTATATCCTGGGATGTAATCTAAACACTTTTTCCCTCACTCCTAACAAAATCTAATCTACTTAAGTTTATCATGTTCTGAAACAAACTTACTATTTGCAGATTTTTTTTCATTAAAATCACAACTACGTTTCAAAATCTTACAACCATGCATACCGGAACACCTAAACATTTAAAAAAATTCTACCATATTCTGTTAGTCTCTCTGTTGTTATTTGCATCTCTAATAATAATTAGAAATATTGTACTATAGACCATCCAACCAAGCAGAAGGTATCAAAGAATGATAGAGTTGAAAGGCACCTTGAAAGTTTTCTAATCCAATCTGCTGCCAAGGCAGGAGTCCTTATGCCATGTCAGATACCAGACTCCATGGTAGTACCTCCAGGAAGGATAGTTCATAAATTAAGCATTTATTCATTTATTTATTTATTAAATGTATGTGCTACTCATCTCACCACCATAGCTACCAAAGGAGACAATGTAGTTTTGGACTCCATCAACCGAGATTCAGTGACAAGATGATGCAAAGTTGCCATATTGCCCTTATGCTGCACTAGTCGAATCAAACCTGGAACACTGGCTCTAGTTTGCTGTACAACAAGGAGGAGGCTGGGTAACTAAAAAGATTACAGAGAAGAGCAAAAGAACTGGGAGGGACTCAGGGGTTAAATGTATGAAAAACGGTTTTAAAAATGGGTATTATTATAAAGAAGTGAAGAATAAGGGATGACATAACAGCAGTTTTCCATTATTTGAAGGATGTCAAGGGAGGTGAGGATGTCTCCATAGCACCCCCTGCTAAAACCAGAACCAATTATTTGAAATCATTTTGTAAAAAATGATTTCAAACCTGAAAGAAGAAGCAATTACTTGACTGTGGGAGCTATTACATAGTGGAACAACTTGCCTCCTGTAGCCATAGGTGTCCCTTCTCTGGAGGCTTCAAAAGGGAATGGGCAGTTATTTGCCCAGGATGGTATGAGAACAAGAAACAGAGCTGAATATATACTGTATACTTCAGAAAATCAAAGGTGGTATAAATGAAGCATTGCTTCTCATGGTGCATACAGTTATCTCAGTTTCCCCTTGGTTAGTAAGCTTGTCTAGCATTTCAATTTCATTAAAAGCCTATTCAACTATTTTGGCATGAAGTGACAATGGAACAAATCATGAGTTTAAATCATGGAAAAGCAAGGCTACTTTCCTCTCAGAAATACTGCTTGTCTTTAGTTCAACTTTCTCATCATTTGTAAAACCTAGATGCATTCAATTAGGAAATCTTGATCATGCATTTCATTTGATGAGAAATTCAAGAAATCTGTGGTTTCTTCCATAGTGATATGCACACCAAAGCTGACTTAAAAACATCACATACTCTTCTTCCACTGAGTGAGTTTATCTCATACTTTATTTCAGAGTCAAGGTGAACAAGGGGCTCAGAAAGGATAACAGGGAAAGGTATCTCCTTGGACTTGTTTCCCCAACCAATGCTATTGTGAAGATTAAAAACACATAATAAATACAATTTGGGTATACATCTATTAATATGTATGTTAATACTAATGTTCTCCAACAGACCCAAGGGCTCGCTTTGAGATCTTTATGTAGTTAACATCTTACACAGAAAATCACAGGACAGACAAGTGGTTTGTATTTTAAATTCTAGACTGTAGGATGGGAGACGCTTTAATATGATGTAATGAAAGCAGACAAAGCAAATCACCTCTCTTAACTAAGACTATTTCCAAAACATCGTTCCAAATTAGCAAACCTACATCCTTCCAAATTGGCAAACCTTTCCAAAACTCACACACTTGCACATGCACATAGAATTATATGGCTGAAAGGGGCCTTAGAGGTAGTTCAATCCTCTAACCATGGCAGAAGACCTTCTATCATCCCAGACAAATGACTGTCCAATATTTTCTTGAAAATCTCCGGCGATGGAGCATCCACAGCTCCAGGACATTATTCCATTGGATAATTGTTCTCACTGTCAGGAAGTTTCTCCTTAGTCCCAGATTGGATCTCTCCTTTAACAAGCTTCCACCCATTGATTTTTGTTCTACCCAAAGGAGGTTTGGAGAATAAGTCAATCTCCACCTCTCTGTGGCAGGCCCTCGTGTACCAGAAGACATCTGTCATGTCATTCCTAATCTTTCTCTTCATTAGGCTAGACATATCTAATTCCCCTAACCATTCCTTGTATGATACAGACACTTTAGTGCACTTAGTTGCTCTTTCCTGCACTTTTTCTAGGGTCTCAGTATCTTTTTTTGCATTGTAATGACCGGTATTTGACACAGTATTCCAAGTGTGGTCTCATTAGTGTGGTATGAAGAGTACTATCACTTTTCGTAAACTTGATGCAGCCTAGGACTGCATTGGCTTTTTTGGCAGCTGCAGCACATGCTGACTCATATTTAAGTGATTGTCCACTAGGACACCTCTCACAAATACGGCTGTTGACCCAGGTACTGCCTATTCAATATACGTATGTATGCAAGCATGTGTGTATGAATGTCACAAATGGATTACAGGGTCTTTTAAAAAAAGCAGATATGAGAAGGGTTCAAATCCTTTTTTCTAAAATTCAAAAGTTACTCTATTTCATGTATACAAGAACAACATGAGCAGTAATGGGTGTACAAACAGAAAAGGATATTTCAGGGTTGTAGTGTAATGGGTGTGTTGCCTAATACTGACATGTCTTCACTGTTTTCAAGCTACTCTGGTTACCAGTCTGCTTCTGGCTGCAATACAAGATGATAATTATCAAGCCCTTGGTGACAGGCCCAGTTACTTGAGTGACCTCTGGCCTCCAAATGTTTCAGCCTATGCAGTGAGGTCAGGCAGAATGGGCATGCTCCAGGTCCTGTCAATTAAACAATGTCACCTGGCAGAACCCAGGAAGACTGTCTTCTCAGCCTGCCTTCTGGAATGACATCCCCAAAGACTCATATTGCTCTTCCTTTAATGGCATTCAGAAAATCATTTAAAATTTGGTTGTTCTCTGAGGCCTTAGGGTAGGGTGACTGCAGATCCGCATGGGTTTTGTTCTTTCTTTTAGTGTCTTTCAGTCAGTTGTGGGTTTTTTTTCCTATCATGCAGTTTTTTTCCTATTAATTGTAAACTATCCAAGTCAGGCGGCCTCAAAATTTAATTAAAATAAATAAGACATATAGCACATATGTGATTGATAAGCTCCCTTAATGTAGGCCATCCCCCTCTGGTCACCATTCTGGTTTTCTGCAAAGTACTTAACAACTTTTGTTTTTTGTTTTCATTACTATATACTGGGTATTAGCAATTTTAAAAAAATAGAAAATATACCAGTGAGCAAACTGACCAAGTTCTGATCCTCAATAGGCATCACAAAGGATATTTTTCAAATTGTATGTCTAAATCCAGGCAATCAAAGTAAATACATCTAACATTACCATATTCTCCTGACAAAGTTAGATGTATCTATTAGCAGGGAACGAAACTCTTAACTATTTACCATCCCATTATTCCCTTTCCCTACAGACATATGCAAACTGTTTACCATATTAGTAAAGTGATTTATGAGTTCTGCTGAAAGGTATTTTAATTATAGCTTTTCATTCTCTTTGGAAGTGGAGACCTTAGGGGGAAAAGGGCTTTGAAGTTTTAAAGGAAGTTGCTGATATTCAGAGCAAAGGAAGGCCCCTCTCCAGCTACTTGCTGAGAGGTGTTTTACACCTACAGAGTAAACTAAACCCAGACTGGTCAGAGTTACTAGCCGTTTAAAAAAAAAAAGGAAAAAATTACTCCTGTGCAAAAACTAAATCTCAAAAATCAGACTGAAAAGGCTGTAACATTCTTCTGGACATCACACAAAATAACTTTGCAGTAATATAAGTACACATATTGTAACTGGAGGGGCAGATCTGAATTAGATTGGGAAAATGTGACTGCTGTTCCCCCACTAATATAAAAGCCTTCTTGCTACTTCAAATGACTTGGGAGATCCAGTCAAACATCTCCCACATCATATATAAAATATGATAATATGCATCCTATCCTAAAATACATTTATAGTAAGAAAACAACAGGTAGTCCTTGACTTACAACCACAATTGAGCTCCAAATTTCTGTTGCTCAGTGAGGTTGTCTCATTTGATGACCTTTCATGCCTCAGTTGTTAAGTGAATCACCACAATTGTTAAAGTTAGTAACACAGGTGTTGTGTGAATCTGGCTTGCCCATTGACTTTGCTTGACCGAAGATCACAAAAGGTGATCACATGACCCCAGGACATTGCAGCTGTCATAAATATTAACTAGTTGTCAAGCATCTGAATTTTGATCATGTGACCATAGGAATGTTGCAAAGATCCTAAGTGTGAAAACAGTCATAAGTCACTTTTTTTAGTGTCATTGTAACTTCGAATGGTCACTAAACAAACTGTTGTAAGTTGAGGACTACCTGTACCATTAGACTGTTGTCCATATAAGACAGTTTCTGTTGTATCTCTGTCTATTGAATGCATATTTATCAGGACAAAATAAAAGCGACTTCTAGTTTTCCAGACAAAACATGCATCCACTGAAGAGGTTTCCTTATCTGACTTTGTGGCATTCTGAACCAGCAAAAGAGCTCTGCTGCACACAGAAGACATGGAGGTCTACTACCATATTCCTTCAGCAGAAGAAAATCTTCCTAAGTAACCATTCATAAAGCACTGGACATGTCAGTCTATAATTAAGCCAAAGACAGATGGCAAGCACATACTAGAGGTGCACTTGCTCTTATCTGATACTTGAAATGCCTTGGCCCTTATTTCTATTTTTGGGAACACATCTTCAATTTCCACACCAAGAAGCAACTAGCATAGTCTTCAGTAAGTGTAACTCAACAAGTTATGGAAAATAGCCAGCATGCATATTAGTGTAGTGCAGAAGTGCAAGATGAAGTGGTTAACCCTTTCCACAAACAAAATAGTAGCCAGTAAACCCAGGGAAAAATCAGATACAAGCAAGGCTCAGATTAATATATCCTTTCTGCATTGCCCATAAGCTGTTTCCTAAAATATTGAGTCTTCCTAAAAACACAAGGTCTTGACACAAGGGAAGAAGGGGGGCAAAAGACTTAAAACAACCAGCATATCAAAATGTCTAACTCCCCACCGAATGATCAGATAGGAGCGAGGATGGATCTTGGTGCCAGATCTGTTAAAATATTCATAGTTCACCCTCTTATCAGTGAATCTCAGGGCACAATAAAAATCAGTAAAACAATAAAAACACAACAGTAACAATAAAACCAACTACTTTCATATTAACTGCCTTGCTGGTACGTTCTTTTTTCATTTTAAGTGTTATTCAACCAAATTCTCCACTTTATACTGTTTTAGTACATTGCTTTGGGCTCCCTCGAGAAGAAAAGCAGGGCACAAATAGAATTATTGAAATAAACAAATGTTAAAATGCTTAAAGCTAAGGCCATTAAAGTAATTACCTCATGATTCAATATATATACAGCATGGTGAGCTATGACCACTAAAACATATGCATACCCTCTACTTTGAGTAAATCACTCCATCTTCCCTTTGAGCTAGTGTAAAACCATCAGTCTTAGTCTGGCCTTAGGAAATCATGCATTTCATAGTCCAAGAATCCTAATTAAAGCTGCTCCCTCCTTCCCTCCCTCCCTCTTCTTCTTTTCATTCTCTGTTCTCAAATAATGTGTTTTTCCAGTAGTGGGGTGTACAGAAGAGCCCTCTCAGCCGATTTTAATATTAAAACAGGAATATATTGGGAAATATTCTCTCACAAGTGAGATCCTAATGCATTTAGAAAGACTCAAGTATTTGGGAATGGGAGAAAGCAAAATTCAGGGCTGCAATGGTTTTTAAAAGCACAGGAAAATTCTTTAGAAAAATTATCTCCCATCCCTCAGGACTTTTCCGTCTCCAAACATTGTTTACCTTGTTTAGAGATTAATGTCTGCACTGGTACTACACACCATAGAGATCATCCAACGAAAGCAAAATCAGTCTTTCTGTAAGACTGTTGGCACATATTTCCATAGAATTTACTCTTTACTCCATTCTATGAAACTGTAAAGTTGAGAAAGAATAGAGATTATCGAGCTGAGTCCTCCAAATAGCCAAGAATTATTGCAATCTGTGCTGTTCCACTGCAAAATGCAGTTGGGAACTTTCTCTAATTCTAACTGCTTAAACTGGGAGTTGAATGGAAAACCAGTGGACTAAAGGGAAGGAGCCACAGATTTGGGGAAGGCTAGAGGCTGTCGTAATTGGCAGGGGGACAGATCCAGAGACAAAGTAGAATGAAATATAGTGGCTACAATCCAGAAGCACTTTTGGCTGCATCAATTACACAATGTAATCCTATCCGTAACATTTTTTTAAAAAAAATCTACAAAGAAGATTAAATGTCTGAGAAACAAATTTTCACCTTCTTTCTGGCATGCTAGTTTTCAATATGCAAAAAAAATGTCTTTTGTCTGGAGGAGGTTTTGGTTAGATAGGCTCCTGAGGTGTTCTACTTACTCAAGGGAACTAAGCCTCCGTTTATAGGGCTGTTTATAAAAAGAAGCTAAAATATGCAACATCAATATAACCCCTGGTGTTCTCTAGGGGGAGCATCCCCCTTTCCCAAAGCAGCCAAGCATATGCCTCTGGAACATAAAGATAGCATGTGAGGATATGCAGAAAGATCCCTATTTTCCAGGAGTATTACTTCCTCAATAAGCTGTAAAATCCCTTTAAAATAATCACCTTTTGTTTTTGTTCTGTAATAATAAAATAACGAGAGGCAAGGGCCCTTTTTCCAGCTGTTCCAACCCTCTCTCCTTGGCTCCCATGGAGGCCCCAGCTGTATAGGGTGATTACTTTTTATTTTCCCACTTGGTGCAACAAAAACACCTGGATAATGGATGGGCGTAAAGGAAACACAAGCTAATGTTAGAAACATCAAATGTGACTTTAAACATTCAGCCAGCCCTGTTAAAAGGCATTTTATTGCCTTGTGACAATCCTTGGCCCCATCATCTCTGGATAATCTTACCACCAACACCACCAGGAATTCTTCACCTTAACAGCCTGAGTTCCATATAAAACCTTATATGGAAGTGACACCCTCCAGTTTTACACAAGGAAGACATTAAAATCTGCAACAAATGCTACCAAAGGTGCTATAAGAAAGAGGAGGGGGCTGGGGAAGACAGGAAGGCAGTGTAAAAGAAGAAGAAAAGACTAAAAGAGAAACCTAAACATATTGTCGGGGAATAATTCTGCACTTAACTATGCTTTTAAACCTATGGAAGGATTTCTGTCTTATGCTGCTACTGAAAGTACATCCCACAGGATGCAATGAACTTTGGGCCTGCTATTTTAACAATTCTAACAGAATTTTCATCTGTCCTCATACAGTATCTGGAGCTCATCAATGGTGTTAACTTGAAGTTGCAAATAGATATGATAGAAAAATACAGGATAGATATGATCCTCTGGGATCTACCACTGGGCTACATTCCTTCATGTTTGTATTGGTAAATAAAAATCCATATGACTGATAAATGAGGATTGCTACATCTCTATAGAAGGATTATTTAAGTGAGGACATGGATAGTTTATCTGTGGCTCTGGCAGTGGAATCTCATAATCAATAAGGGCAAGAGCAAGAGATTGGTTATAATGACTTGTCTCCATTAGTTGTGAATGCTCCAACACTAGTGGTTTTTAAGAAGAGATTGGACCACCAATTGTCTGAAATGGTAAGAGTTTCCTGCTTGAACTGGAAGTTGGATTAGGTGACAGAAATTTCAGTTTTGTAGAACACAATTAGGCTTTCTGCTTTCATTTTTCCCTGCTTCATTTTTCCTTGTTACCTGACCCAAGAGAAAAGAAGCAAACATCTGGCCAATCATTAGATAACAGTGAATTTTTTTCTTATAAGTGAATGAAGTCTGATAGCCTTCTATAGCACATACTTCTATAGCACATACATAAAATACTGTTATCGCTTGTGATCATTAGTGATCAGTTACAACATGATGATCACTTTACATTTCCAGTAATCTCCAAATACCCCATGGTGGGAAATTATGAATGACAGTTGATTCTATAAGTACTCACTCTAGCTCGGGAAAAAATGACTGAGACGTGGGCAGGCAGTTCCCATTCATAACAGCTTCATTAGGTCCCTAGGTCTTGCCTGAGCATATCAAATGCCACTGACTGCAAGAGATCAAAACATACAGGTGATAGCCCTACCCTACCTTAAGACATCTGCATGTAGCACTCAAATTTCCTTTGGGAAGAAGTTAAAAATGCTAATTTGGAAACTGTCATCTTTTTAATCCTTGAAAAGACTACATCACGGTATGACTCTGGAGAAAGCATGAAAAACAATATACAATATATTTATTCATACAAAGTTCTCTGAGTAACATACATAGATTAAAAACATACCTTACAAAAGAAAAATTTAAAATACACATAAGGGTGTAACACCAATTTAAACCAGCAAACCCAAAAGAACCCAAAGAAAACAATGCATTCAATAAACAAGAATTTCAAATTGCTAGAAAAAAGCTGCCCAGATATGAACAGAGAAAGTTAAATATGTGCTTAAATATTTTCCACTGAATTCTGTCAAACTTTGAAAGAGTATTATTAAACTGGATCATTTGTCATTGTAAGGCAAGAAGAATCAGTTGACAATTCTGTCATAGATATCTAAAACAAAAGGTCTTTAAAAAACCCTCTGGACCACCAACTTTGAAGGATAAACCAAGAAAAGTAGCAAATGGACAGATCCTAAAAACATTG